>NC_087259.1:7500-20000 GCF_037042905.1 Lytechinus pictus
ACTACCTCTACTACTACTACTACTACTTCTTCTACTACTACTACTACTTCTACTTCTACTACTACTACTACTACTACTACTACAATAACTACTACTACTACTACTACTTCTTCTACTACTACTTCTACTACAATTACTGCTACTACTGCTACAAATACTACTACTACCTCTACTACTACTACTACTACAACTAACTACATGTACTCCTACTACTAGCACTACTACTACTACTACTACAACTACTACTACTACTACCTCTACTACTACTAATCTATTACTAATATACTACTACAACTACTACTACTACTACTACTTCTGCTACTTCTAATACTTCTCCTCCTACTACTACTACTACTACTTCTACTACTCCTGCTACTATTACTACTACTACCTCTATTACTACTACTACTTCTACTACAACTAACTACATGTACTTCTACTACTAGCACTACTACTACTACTACAACTACTACTACTACTACTACTTCTACTACTTCTTCTATTACTACCACTTCTACTACTTCTAGTACTACTACTTCTACTACTACTTCTACTATTTATATTACTATGACTATTTCTACTACTACTACTACGACTACTACTACTGCTACTACTGCTTCTAATACTACTACTACCTCTACTACTACTTCTCCAACTACCTATTCTACTACTACTACTCTATTACTAATATACTACTACTACTACTACAACTACTACTACTACTACTACTACTTTTACTACTACTACTACTACTTCTACTACTACTACTACTACTACTTCTACTACTATTACTACTGTAACTACTACTACTACTACCTCTTCTACTACTAATACTATTACTACTACTTCTCTACTACTAATATACTACTACTACTACTACTACTTCTACTACAACTTCTACGATTACTACTACTACTCCTAATAATACTATTACTCCCACTTCTACTACTACTACATCTAACTACATGTACTTCTACTACTAGCACTACTACTACTACTACTACAACTACTACTACTACTACTACTTCTACTACTTCTTCTATTACTACCACTTCTAATACTTCTAGTACTACTACTTCTTCTACTACTTCTACTATTTATATTACTATGACTATTTCTACTTCTACTACTACTACTACTACTACTACAATAACTACTACTACTACTACTACTTCTTCTACTACTACTTCTACTACAATTACTGCTACTACTGCTACAAATACTACTACTACCTCTACTACTACTACTACTACAACTACTACTACTACTACCTCTACTTCTACTACTACTAATCTATTACTAATATACTACTACTACTACTACTACTACTACTTCTACTACTACTACTACTGCTACTACTTCTGCTACTTCTAATACTTCTCCTACTACTACTACTACTACTTCTACTACTCCTGCTACTATTACTACTACTACCTCTAGTACTACTACTACTTCTACTACAACTAACTACATGTACTTCTACTACTAGCACTACTACTACTACTACTACTACTACTACAACTACTACTACTACTACTACTTCTACTACTTCTTCTATTACTACCACTTCTACTACTTCTAGTACTACTACTTCTACTACTACTTCTACTATTTATATTACTATGACTATTTCTACTACTACTACTACGACTACTACTACTGCTACTACTGCTTCTAATACTACTACTACCTCTACTACTACTTCTACAACTACCTATTATACTACTACTACACTATTACTAATATACTACTACTACTACTACAACTACTACTACTACTACTACTACTACTTTTACTACTACTACTACTACTACTACTACTTCTACTACTACTACTACTACTTCTACTACTATTACTACTGTAACTACTACTACTACTACCTCTTCTACTACTAATATTATTACTACTACTTCTCTACTACTAATATACTACTACTACTACTACTACTTCTACTACAACTTCTACGATTACTACTACTACTCCTAATAATACTATTACTCCCACTTCTACTACTACTACATCTAACTACATGTACTCCTACTACTAGCACCACTACTACTACTACTACTACAACTACTACTACTACTACTACTACTTCTACTACTACTACTACTTCTATTACTACCACTACTTCTATTACTACCACTACTTCTACTACTACTTCTACTATTACTACTACTACTTCTTCTACTACTACTAACTCTAATACTACTAGTAATACTACTACTTCTACTACTATTACTTCTACTACGACTACTACTACTACTACAACTACTTCTATTACTTCTACTACTACTACTACTACTGCTACTACTACTGCTACTAACACTACTACTACCTCTACTACTACTAATACTACTTCTTCTACTACTACTACTACTTCTACTTCTACTACTACTACTACTACTACTACAATAACTACTACTACTACTACTACTTCTTCTACTACTACTTCTACTACAATTACTGCTACTACTGCTACAAATACTACTACTACCTCTACTACTACTACTACTACAACTAACTACATGTACTCCTACTACTAGCACTACTACTACTACTACTACAACTACTACTACTACTACCTCTACTACTACTAATCTATTACTAATATACTACTACAACTACTACTACTACTACTACTTCTGCTACTTCTAATACTTCTCCTCCTACTACTACTACTACTACTTCTACTACTCCTGCTACTATTACTACTACTACCTCTAGTACTACTACTACTTCTACTACAACTAACTACATGTACTTCTACTACTAGCACTACTACTACTACTACTACAACTACTACTACTACTACTACTTCTACTACTTCTTCTATTACTACCACTTCTACTACTTCTAGTACTACTACTTCTACTACTACTTCTACTATTTATATTACTATGACTATTTCTACTACTACTACTACGACTACTACTACTGCTACTACTGCTTCTAATACTACTACTACCTCTACTACTACTTCTCCAACTACCTATTCTACTACTACTACTCTATTACTAATATACTACTACTACTACTACAACTACTACTACTACTACTACTACTTTTACTACTACTACTACTACTACTACTTCTACTACTACTACTACTACTACTTCTACTACTATTACTACTGTAACTACTACTACTACTACCTCTTCTACTACTAATACTATTACTACTACTTCTCTACTACTAATATACTACTACTACTACTACTACTTCTACTACAACTTCTACGATTACTACTACTACTCCTAATAATACTATTACTCCCACTTCTACTACTACTACATCTAACTACATGTACTTCTACTACTAGCACTACTACTACTACTACTACAACTACTACTACTACTACTACTTCTACTACTTCTTCTATTACTACCACTTCTACTACTTCTAGTACTACTACTTCTACTACTACTTCTACTATTTATATTACTATGACTATTTCTACTACTACTACTACAACTACTACTACTACTAATACTTCTACTACTACTACTACTTCTATTACTACCACTACTTCTATTACTCCACTACTTCTACTACTACTACTACTTCTACTACTACTACTACTACTGCTACTACTGCTTATAATACTACTACTACCTCTACTACTACTACTACTACCTCTTCTACTACTAATACTATTACTTCTACCTCTTCTACTACTACTACTACTACTATTACTACTGTAACTACTACTACTACTACCTCTTCTACTACTAATACTATTACTACTACTACTCTACTACTAATATACTACTACTACTACTACTACTTCTACTACTACTTCTACGATTACTACTACTACTGCTAATAATACTACTACTCCCACCTCTACTACTACTACTACTACTTCTTCTACTACTACTTCTACTACAATTACTGCTACTATTGCTACAAATACTACTACTACCTCTACTTCTACTACTACTACAACTAACTACATGTACTCCTACTACTAGCACTACTACTACTACTACTACAACTACTACTACTACTACCTCTACTACTACTAATCTATTACTAATATACTACTACAACTACTACTACTGCTACTACTTCTGCTACTTCTAATACTTCTCCTCCTACTACTACTACTACTACTTCTACTACTCCTGCTACTATTACTACTACTACCTCTAGTACTACTACTACTTCTACTACAACTAACTACATGTACTTCTACTACTAGCACTACTACTACTACTACTACAACTACTACTACTACTACTACTTCTACTACTTCTTCTATTACTACCACTTCTACTACTTCTAGTACTACTACTTCTACTACTACTTCTACTATTTATATTACTATGACTATTTCTACTACTACTACTACGACTACTACTACTGCTACTACTGCTTCTAATACTACTACTACCTCTACTACTACTTCTCCAACTACCTATTCTACTACTACTACTCTATTACTAATATACTACTACTACTACTACAACTACTACTACTACTACTACTACTTTTACTACTACTACTACTACTACTACTTCTACTACTACTACTACTACTACTTCTACTACTATTACTACTGTAACTACTACTACTACTACCTCTTCTACTACTAATACTATTACTACTACTTCTCTACTACTAATATACTACTACTACTACTACTACTTCTACTACAACTTCTACGATTACTACTACTACTCCTAATAATACTATTACTCCCACTTCTACTACTACTACATCTAACTACATGTACTTCTACTACTAGCACTACTACTACTACTACTACAACTACTACTACTACTACTACTTCTACTACTTCTTCTATTACTACCACTTCTACTACTTCTAGTACTACTACTTCTTCTACTACTTCTACTATTTATATTACTATGACTATTTCTACTTCTACTACTACTACTACTACTACTACAATAACTACTACTACTACTACTACTTCTTCTACTACTACTTCTACTACAATTACTGCTACTACTGCTACAAATACTACTACTACCTCTACTACTACTACTACTACAACTACTACTACTACTACCTCTACTACTACTACTACTAATCTATTACTAATATACTACTACTACTACTACTACTACTTCTACTACTACTACTACTGCTACTACTTCTGCTACTTCTAATACTTCTCCTACTACTACTACTACTACTTCTACTACTCCTGCTACTATTACTACTACTACCTCTAGTACTACTACTACTTCTACTACAACTAACTACATGTACTTCTACTACTAGCACTACTACTACTACTACTACTACTACTACAACTACTACTACTACTACTACTTCTACTACTTCTTCTATTACTACCACTTCTACTACTTCTAGTACTACTACTTCTACTACTACTTCTACTATTTATATTACTATGACTATTTCTACTACTACTACTACGACTACTACTACTGCTACTACTGCTTCTAATACTACTACTACCTCTACTACTACTTCTACAACTACCTATTATACTACTACTACACTATTACTAATATACTACTACTACTACTACAACTACTACTACTACTACTACTACTACTTTTACTACTACTACTACTACTACTACTACTTCTACTACTACTACTACTACTTCTACTACTATTACTACTGTAACTACTACTACTACTACCTCTTCTACTACTAATACTATTACTACTACTTCTCTACTACTAATATACTACTACTACTACTACTACTTCTACTACAACTTCTACGAATACTACTACTACTCCTAATAATACTATTACTCCCACTTCTACTACTACTACATCTAACTACATGTACTCCTACTACTAGCACCACTACTACTACTACTACTACAACTACTACTACTACTACTACTACTTCTACTACTACTACTACTTCTATTACTACCACTACTTCTATTACTACCACTACTTCTACTACTACTTCTACTATTACTACTACTACTTCTTCTACTACTACTAACTCTAATACTACTAGTAATACTACTACTTCTACTACTATTACTTCTACTACGACTACTACTACTACTACAACTACTTCTATTACTTCTACTACTACTACTACTACTGCTACTACTACTGCTACTAACACTACTACTACCTCTACTACTACTACTACTACTTCTTCTACTACTACTACTACTTCTACTTCTACTACTACTACTACTACTACTACAATAACTACTACTACTACTACTACTTCTTCTACTACTACTTCTACTACAATTACTGCTACTACTGCTACAAATACTACTACTACCTCTACTACTACTACTACTACAACTAACTACATGTACTCCTACTACTAGCACTACTACTACTACTACTACAACTACTACTACTACTACTACCTCTACTACTACTAATCTATTACTAATATACTACTACAACTACTACTACTACTACTACAACTACTACTACTACTACTACTTCTACTACTTCTTCTATTACTACCACTTCTACTACTTCTAGTACTACTACTTCTACTACTACTTCTACTATTTATATTACTATGACTATTTCTACTACTACTACTACGACTACTACTACTGCTACTACTGCTTCTAATACTACTACTACCTCTACTACTACTTCTCCAACTACCTATTCTACTACTACTACTCTATTACTAATATACTACTACTACTACTACAACTACTACTACTACTACTACTACTTTTACTACTACTACTACTACTACTACTTCTACTACTACTACTACTACTACTTCTACTACTATTACTACTGTAACTACTACTACTACTACCTCTTCTACTACTAATACTATTACTACTACTTCTCTACTACTAATATACTACTACTACTACTACTACTTCTACTACAACTTCTACGATTACTACTACTACTCCTAATAATACTATTACTCCCACTTCTACTACTACTACATCTAACTACATGTACTTCTACTACTAGCACTACTACTACTACTACTACAACTACTACTACTACTACTACTTCTACTACTTCTTCTATTACTACCACTTCTACTACTTCTAGTACTACTACTTCTACTACTACTTCTACTATTTATATTACTATGACTATTTCTACTACTACTACTACAACTACTACTACTACTAATACTTCTACTACTACTACTACTTCTATTACTACCACTACTTCTATTACTCCACTACTTCTACTACTACTACTACTTCTACTACTACTACTACTACTGCTACTACTGCTTATAATACTACTACTACCTCTACTACTACTACTACTACCTCTTCTACTACTAATACTATTACTTCTACCTCTTCTACTACTACTACTACTACTATTACTACTGTAACTACTACTACTACTACCTCTTCTACTACTAATACTATTACTACTACTTCTCTACTACTAATATACTACTACTACTACTACTACTTCTACTACTACTTCTACGATTACTACTACTACTGCTAATAATACTACTACTCCCACCTCTACTACTACTACTACTACTTCTTCTACTACTACTTCTACTACAATTACTGCTACTATTGCTACAAATACTACTACTACCTCTACTTCTACTACTACTACAACTAACTACATGTACTCCTACTACTAGCACTACTACTACTACTACTACAACTACTACTACTACTACCTCTACTACTACTAATCTATTACTAATATACTACTACAACTACTACTACTGCTACTACTTCTGCTACTTCTAATACTTCTCCTCCTACTACTACTACTACTACTTCTACTACTCCTGCTACTATTACTACTACTACCTCTAGTACTACTACTACTTCTACTACAACTAACTACATGTACTTCTACTACTAGCACTACTACTACTACTACTACAACTACTACTACTACTACTACTTCTACTACTTCTTCTATTACTACCACTTCTACTACTTCTAGTACTACTACTTCTACTACTACTTCTACTATTTATATTACTATGACTATTTCTACTACTACTACTACGACTACTACTACTGCTACTACTGCTTCTAATACTACTACTACCTCTACTACTACTTCTCCAACTACCTATTCTACTACTACTACTCTATTACTAATATACTACTACTACTACTACAACTACTACTACTACTACTACTACTTTTACTACTACTACTACTACTACTACTTCTACTACTACTACTACTACTACTTCTACTACTATTACTACTGTAACTACTACTACTACTACCTCTTCTACTACTAATACTATTACTACTACTTCTCTACTACTAATATACTACTACTACTACTACTACTTCTACTACAACTTCTACGATTACTACTACTACTCCTAATAATACTATTACTCCCACTTCTACTACTACTACATCTAACTACATGTACTTCTACTACTAGCACTACTACTACTACTACTACAACTACTACTACTACTACTACTTCTACTACTTCTTCTATTACTACCACTTCTACTACTTCTAGTACTACTACTTCTTCTACTACTTCTACTATTTATATTACTATGACTATTTCTACTTCTACTACTACTACTACTACTACTACAATAACTACTACTACTACTACTACTTCTTCTACTACTACTTCTACTACAATTACTGCTACTACTGCTACAAATACTACTACTACCTCTACTACTACTACTACTACAACTACTACTACTACTACCTCTACTACTACTACTACTAATCTATTACTAATATACTACTACTACTACTACTACTACTTCTACTACTACTACTACTGCTACTACTTCTGCTACTTCTAATACTTCTCCTACTACTACTACTACTACTTCTACTACTCCTGCTACTATTACTACTACTACCTCTAGTACTACTACTACTTCTACTACAACTAACTACATGTACTTCTACTACTAGCACTACTACTACTACTACTACTACTACTACAACTACTACTACTACTACTACTTCTACTACTTCTTCTATTACTACCACTTCTACTACTTCTAGTACTACTACTTCTACTACTACTTCTACTATTTATATTACTATGACTATTTCTACTACTACTACTACGACTACTACTACTGCTACTACTGCTTCTAATACTACTACTACCTCTACTACTACTTCTACAACTACCTATTATACTACTACTACACTATTACTAATATACTACTACTACTACTACAACTACTACTACTACTACTACTACTACTTTTACTACTACTACTACTACTACTACTACTTCTACTACTACTACTACTACTTCTACTACTATTACTACTGTAACTACTACTACTACTACCTCTTCTACTACTAATACTATTACTACTACTTCTCTACTACTAATATACTACTACTACTACTACTACTTCTACTACAACTTCTACGAATACTACTACTACTCCTAATAATACTATTACTCCCACTTCTACTACTACTACATCTAACTACATGTACTCCTACTACTAGCACCACTACTACTACTACTACTACAACTACTACTACTACTACTACTACTTCTACTACTACTACTACTTCTATTACTACCACTACTTCTATTACTACCACTACTTCTACTACTACTTCTACTATTACTACTACTACTTCTTCTACTACTACTAACTCTAATACTACTAGTAATACTACTACTTCTACTACTATTACTTCTACTACGACTACTACTACTACTACAACTACTTCTATTACTTCTACTACTACTACTACTACTGCTACTACTACTGCTACTAACACTACTACTACCTCTACTACTACTACTACTACTTCTTCTACTACTACTACTACTTCTACTTCTACTACTACTACTACTACTACTACAATAACTACTACTACTACTACTACTTCTTCTACTACTACTTCTACTACAATTACTGCTACTACTGCTACAAATACTACTACTACCTCTACTACTACTACTACTACAACTAACTACATGTACTCCTACTACTAGCACTACTACTACTACTACTACAACTACTACTACTACTACTACCTCTACTACTACTAATCTATTACTAATATACTACTACAACTACTACTACTACTACTACTTCTGCTACTTCTAATACTTCTCCTCCTACTACTACTACTACTACTTCTACTACTCCTGCTACTATTACTACTACTACCTCTAGTACTACTACTACTTCTACTACAACTAACTACATGTACTTCTACTACTAGCACTACTACTACTACTACTACAACTACTACTACTACTACTACTTCTACTACTTCTTCTATTACTACCACTTCTACTACTTCTAGTACTACTACTTCTACTACTACTTCTACTATTTATATTACTATGACTATTTCTACTACTACTACTACGACTACTACTACTGCTACTACTGCTTCTAATACTACTACTACCTCTACTACTACTTCTCCAACTACCTATTCTACTACTACTACTCTATTACTAATATACTACTACTACTACTACAACTACTACTACTACTACTACTACTTTTACTACTACTACTACTACTACTACTTCTACTACTACTACTACTACTACTTCTACTACTATTACTACTGTAACTACTACTACTACTACCTCTTCTACTACTAATACTATTACTACTACTTCTCTACTACTAATATACTACTACTACTACTACTACTTCTACTACAACTTCTACGATTACTACTACTACTCCTAATAATACTATTACTCCCACTTCTACTACTACTACATCTAACTACATGTACTTCTACTACTAGCACTACTACTACTACTACTACAACTACTACTACTACTACTACTTCTACTACTTCTTCTATTACTACCACTTCTACTACTTCTAGTACTACTACTTCTACTACTACTTCTACTATTTATATTACTATGACTATTTCTACTACTACTACTACAACTACTACTACTACTAATACTTCTACTACTACTACTACTTCTATTACTACCACTACTTCTATTACTCCACTACTTCTACTACTACTACTACTTCTACTACTACTACTACTACTGCTACTACTGCTTATAATACTACTACTACCTCTACTACTACTACTACTACCTCTTCTACTACTAATACTATTACTTCTACCTCTTCTACTACTACTACTACTACTATTACTACTGTAACTACTACTACTACTACCTCTTCTACTACTAATACTATTACTACTACTACTCTACTACTAATATACTACTACTACTACTACTACTTCTACTACTACTTCTACGATTACTACTACTACTGCTAATAATACTACTACTCCCACCTCTACTACTACTACTACTACTTCTTCTACTACTACTTCTACTACAATTACTGCTACTATTGCTACAAATACTACTACTACCTCTACTTCTACTACTACTACAACTAACTACATGTACTCCTACTACTAGCACTACTACTACTACTACTACAACTACTACTACTACTACCTCTACTACTACTAATCTATTACTAATATACTACTACAACTACTACTACTGCTACTACTTCTGCTACTTCTAATACTTCTCCTCCTACTACTACTACTACTACTTCTACTACTCCTGCTACTATTACTACTACTACCTCTAGTACTACTACTACTTCTACTACAACTAACTACATGTACTTCTACTACTAGCACTACTACTACTACTACTACAACTACTACTACTACTACTACTTCTACTACTTCTTCTATTACTACCACTTCTACTACTTCTAGTACTACTACTTCTACTACTACTTCTACTATTTATATTACTATGACTATTTCTACTACTACTACTACGACTACTACTACTGCTACTACTGCTTCTAATACTACTACTACCTCTACTACTACTTCTCCAACTACCTATTCTACTACTACTACTCTATTACTAATATACTACTACTACTACTACAACTACTACTACTACTACTACTACTTTTACTACTACTACTACTACTACTACTTCTACTACTACTACTACTACTACTTCTACTACTATTACTACTGTAACTACTACTACTACTACCTCTTCTACTACTAATACTATTACTACTACTTCTCTACTACTAATATACTACTACTACTACTACTACTTCTACTACAACTTCTACGATTACTACTACTACTCCTAATAATACTATTACTCCCACTTCTACTACTACTACATCTAACTACATGTACTTCTACTACTAGCACTACTACTACTACTACTACAACTACTACTACTACTACTACTTCTACTACTTCTTCTATTACTACCACTTCTACTACTTCTAGTACTACTACTTCTTCTACTACTTCTACTATTTATATTACTATGACTATTTCTACTTCTACTACTACTACTACTACTACTACAATAACTACTACTACTACTACTACTTCTTCTACTACTACTTCTACTACAATTACTGCTACTACTGCTACAAATACTACTACTACCTCTACTACTACTACTACTACAACTACTACTACTACTACCTCTACTACTACTACTACTAATCTATTACTAATATACTACTACTACTACTACTACTACTTCTACTACTACTACTACTGCTAC
>NC_087259.1:25000-27500 GCF_037042905.1 Lytechinus pictus
TACTACTACTACTACTACTGCTACTACTACTACTGCTACTAACACTACTACTACCTCTACTACTACTACTACTACTACTTCTACTACTTCTTCTATTACTACCACTTCTTCTACTTCTACTACTACTACTTCTACTATTTATATTACTATAACTATTTCTACAACTACTACTATTACTACTATTGCTACTTCTATCGCTACTAATATTAACACTACTTCTAATACTTCTCCTGCTACTTCTACTACTACTACTAATACTACTACTACTACTACTACTTCTTCTTCTACTACTACTACTACTACTACTACTACTGCTACTACTGCTTCTAATACTACTACTACCTCTACTACTGTTACATGTACTCCTGCTACTAGCACAACTACTACTACTACTACTACTACAACAACAACTACTACTACTGCTACCTCTTCTACTACTGCTAATATTACTACTTTTACTCTACTACTAATATACTACTACTACTACTAGTACTTCTACTACTACTACTACTGCTACTACTACTAGAATAACTACTACTACTACAACTACCTATTATAATACTACTACTATTACTACTACTACTTCTCCAACTACCTATTCTACTACTACTACTCTATTACTAATATACTACTACTACTACTACAACTACTACTACTACTACTACTACTTTTACTACTACTACTACTACTACTACTTCTACTACTACTACTACTACTACTTCTACTACTATTACTACTGTAACTACTACTACTACTACCTCTTCTACTACTAATACTATTACTACTACTTCTCTACTACTAATATACTACTACTACTACTACTACTTCTACTACAACTTCTACGATTACTACTACTACTCCTAATAATACTATTACTCCCACTTCTACTACTACTACATCTAACTACATGTACTTCTACTACTAGCACTACTACTACTACTACTACAACTACTACTACTACTACTACTTCTACTACTTCTTCTATTACTACCACTTCTACTACTTCTAGTACTACTACTTCTACTACTACTTCTACTATTTATATTACTATGACTATTTCTACTACTACTACTACAACTACTACTACTACTAATACTTCTACTACTACTACTACTTCTATTACTACCACTACTCCCACCTCTACTACTACTACTACATCTAACTACATGTACTCCCAATACTAGCACCACTACTACTACTACTACTACAACTTCTACTACTACTACTACTACTACCTCTTCTACTACTAATACTATTACTTCTACCTCTTCTACTACTACTACTACTACTATTACTACTGTAACTACTACTACTACTACCTCTTCTACTACTAATACTATTACTACTACTACTCTACTACTAATATACTACTACTACTACTACTACTTCTACTACTACTTCTACGATTACTACTACTACTGCTAATAATACTACTACTCCCACCTCTACTACTACTACTACTACTTCTTCTACTACTACTTCTACTACAATTACTGCTACTATTGCTACAAATACTACTACTACCTCTACTTCTACTACTACTACAACTAACTACATGTACTCCTACTACTAGCACTACTACTACTACTACTACAACTACTACTACTACTACCTCTACTACTACTAATCTATTACTAATATACTACTACAACTACTACTACTGCTACTACTTCTGCTACTTCTAATACTTCTCCTCCTACTACTACTACTACTACTTCTACTACTCCTGCTACTATTACTACTACTACCTCTAGTACTACTACTACTTCTACTACAACTAACTACATGTACTTCTACTACTAGCACTACTACTACTACTACTACAACTACTACTACTACTACTACTTCTACTACTTCTTCTATTACTACCACTTCTACTACTTCTAGTACTACTACTTCTACTACTACTTCTACTATTTATATTACTATGACTATTTCTACTATTACTACTACGACTACTACTACTGCTACTACTGCTTCTAATACTACTACTACCTCTACTACTACTTCTCCAACTACCTATTCTACTACTACTACTCTATTACTAATATACTACTACTACTACTACTACAACTACTACTACTACTACTACTACTTTTACTACTACTACTACTACTACTACTTCTACTACTACTACTACTACTACTTCTACTACTATTACTACTGTAACTACTACTACTACTACCTCTTCTACTACTAATACTATTACTACTACTTCTCTACTACTAATATACTACTACTACTACTACTACTTCTACTACAACTTCTACGATTACTACTACTACTCCTAATAATACTATTACTCCCACTTCTACTACTACTACATCTAACTACATGTACTCCTACTACTAGCACCACTACTACTACTACTACTACAACTACTACTACTACTAATACTTCTACTACTACTACTACTTCTATTACTACCACTACTTCTATTACTACCACTACTTCTACTACTACTACTACTTCTACTACTACTACTACTACTACTGCTACT
>NC_087259.1:2755000-2980000 GCF_037042905.1 Lytechinus pictus
TGCATTACGCGCGCGTAAATGGGCTAAAATATGCCTATATAAAATTCACTGTAGCTCTTCAGGGAGTCCGTTGACCCCAATTTTTCTTTTCATATTCGAATAGAGTATGAATAGGAGATATGATTTCATGCCACATTTGACTCTTAATTACATCGTGACGTCATCAAAATGGCGTCGGAACTAAGAACAAGTGTTTTCTGTTTCATGATGTCACCACAGTCATTTAAATTGATTTTAATTCCGTAAATCTTGGTCTGTTCTCGCCAAATTTTCAATATGTTTTAGCTTAGAATGTATCCTTTAGACAATATCTCCACTGTTTCATTTTAAAGCTTGTACTATTCTCAAAACTAGAATTTGTAGAGTTTTGTCATCATGCCAATTTGGAATTGCAAGAATGTACATTCAATGTCAAGTTGACAATATGTTTCCTATTTTGCTCTCTGTGCTTGTCGAACACACTGTGGCCGACTGGATAACACACCTGACTGGTATACCAGGGTTCGGTGGTTCAAACCTCGCTGGACCCCCTTTTTTTTTTTTTTTTTTTTTTTTTGGTCCTTTTTAGGTGGTCTGTCATTAAGATGACAGATCACCTATTATATTCGTCAGAATTTTCTTTATTTTTATTGCCAAATCTTTGTCCACCTCTATCTCAAAATCGGGCATGTCAATTTCCTTGATTTTCATGTCATGTATGGGCATCATTATGGACATGGGAATGGAAACTTTTCAAGGTTATCAAATCATGATGACGTCATCTAGGCGCCATTTTGTAAAATTAAATGATTGATCATATCATCGCAACTAATCATCAAAAATCATCCATATTTGCATCATATCAAGTTCAGGTGACAGGTCATCAGGACATATCATCAGAGGTCATGCAAAGGTCACGACGCGCACGTACGCGCGCGTCAAAATTTTAAATTTCCCCAAATCGACCGTGGTCAAGTTTGGGTACGTTTCTGGTCATTTTGAGCATGTCAAGAATTTGCGCGCGCACAGGTATGCGTGCGCGTTCTTGCACCTACCATCGTTATGCATCTTCGAGTCATCATTTCTTTCATGTCTTTCCATTGTTCATTATCTTCTGATTAATTTGATACCTCATTCAGCCTCTTACGACCAATAATACGGGAATGCGCGTCCATTCAAATTTGCATTACACGCGCGTGCAAACTCGCAAAATAAGTCATAAGTGGGCAAAAATATGTCTATATAATATTCACTGTGACTCTTCAGGGAGTCCGTTGACCCCCATTTTTTTTTTCCTATTCGAATAGAGTATGAATAGGAAATATGATTTCATGCCACATTTGACCCTTAAAAACATCGTGACGTCATCAAAATGGCGTCGGAACTAAAAATTAACGTTTTCTGTTTCATGATGTCACCACACTCATGTAAATTGATTCTAATTCCGTAAATATTGGTCTTTTCTCGCCAAATTTTCAATATGTTTTAGCTTAGAATGTACCCTTTAGACAATATGTCCATTGTATCATTTTAAAGCTTGTGCTATTCTCAAAACTAGAACTTGTAGAGGTTTGTCATCATGCCAATTTTCTACTTGCAAAAATTTACATTGACAATATGTTTCCTGTTTTGCATTTGCCGTCTGTCGGAAACATTGTGGTCGACTGGATAACGCACCTGACTAGTAAAGCAGGGGTCGGTGGTTCAATCCTTGCCTGCCTTTTTTTTTTTTTTTTTTCCTTTTTAGGTGGTCTGTCATGAATATGACAGATCACCTATTATATTCGTCAGAATTTACTTTATTTATTTTTATTGCCAAATTTTGTTCCCACTTTATCTCAAAATCGGGCTTGTCAAATTTCTTGATTTTCATGTCATGTATGGAAATTATTATGGAATCGTGAAACGAAACTTTTCAAGGTTATCAAATCATGATGACGTCATCTAGGCGCCATTTTGTAAAATTATATGATTGATCATATCATCACGACGCGCACGTACGCGCGCGTCAAAATTTTAAATTTCCCCAAATCAACCGTGGTCAAGTTTGGGTACGTTTCGGGTCATTTTGAGCATGTCAAGAATTTGCGCGCGCACAGGTATGCGTGCGCGTTCTTGCACCTACCATCGGTATGCATCTTCGAGTCATCATTTATTTTATGTCTGTCCATTGTCCATTAGCTTCTGATTAATTTGATACCTCATTCAGCCTCTTACGACCAATAATACGGGAATGCGCGTCCATTCAAATTTGCATTACTCGCGCGTAAATGGGCAAAAATATGCCTATATAAAATTCACTGTAGCTCTTCAGGGAGTCCGTTGACCCCAAATTTTTTCTCACTCTTTTATATAATCAATATCTCATTTGGAGATTTTGTAATTACGTCAATTTTTAGTTATTAGTGAAAATTACATATTTTCGCAACAAACGTCAACGTACTTGACCGTATCTTCGTTATTACTGGTCAGTTTTCTTCCAAATTTTGATATGATATAGTGAAGACAATTATCTACAAATAACATGTGACTAATTTTCACTTTTGACCCCAGCATCAGTGTGTTATAACTTGTTTGAGTTTTTGCTAATTTTTTCTGGACTTAATTTTTGAGAATTTTTTAAAGAAATTGCTTCATTAATCACTTGTACGGTCTTGCTGAAAATTTTAAGCCCACCTGCTTTGCGGTTACTTATGTAGGACATATTTTGTAATTTTGCCAGAACTTTTTAAGGGGCAATTTTAACATTGTAAAACATCATTTATGTATTTTTTTAGTAAACGCTGCAATATCTAAACGCTATTGGGTTGAAAATTTTCATTCCGGACATTTTGCGGAAATTCCTGGATTTTTTTTCTGTTTGTTAATTTTTACTTAATATAACGTATAACAAATTTTCAGGTACCTTCTGTGAAATGAAAAAATTGTGCAATTTAGTTAATTACACATGTTCCCGAAATTTTGCGGGAAAATTGCCAGTATTTGAATCTTTTACCTGACTTTTTTCAGTAAAAATCATCAAGAAAGAATTTTCGAGTAAATGTCAAAGTCATACACAATTAATAAATGGATATTGAAAATTTTTGACGGAAAATATTATTTGAAATGTTTAAAAATTTGCAGAAATTTGGCAAACATTTACAAAAAAAATCTACTTGGTTCTTTTATCAAATACATCACTGATGAGTTTTGATGTGAATGCTGTGAAATTATAGCATTGTGAAATGTAGCAGAAAATTTGAACAAAAATATTTAAGATATTTTAGCTTTTAAAAAGTATCACCTATGAATTTTCAAGTATTCTGTGAAATTAATACCCACTGACATTGTGAAATGTCAGTGGGTGAAATCTTTAAAAAAAATGCTCAAAGTACAAAGAATTTTTAACAAGATTTTGCATAAAAAACATCAAACTGTCGATTAAAAATTAGCTGCTGTGAAAATTAAGGCGCCTTTCATTGCGCAATTTTGGAAAGCCAATTTCGGTAAAATCGTCTGAGATTTTTGGAGAGTTTTTAAGGCATTTTACGTGCTCCTAACTTTATTTCGTATTTAACATATTGCATTATCACCACCATCATTACAATCATCACGATTGTCATCACTACATTTATAATCACATTTAGCAATGGTCAAAATTTATTCCTTTGATGTCTATGATCAAGATTATCAATCATATCTGAATGATTCATTCCCGGGATTCATTTTATACAACATTAGCCGTCAATGAATGAAAAATCATGACAGACCACCTAATTCGTCCGCATGACGAATTAAAATCTAGTTATATTTGTCTTCGTAAATTTTCTTTTGAATATGCCAATTAGTGATAATAATTTTGATGAAGATCAATAATTGAAGCCCATAGCGTCCATGGCTATTTAAGTGCCCTTCGTAGGCGTTTTATGTTACACGTCAGATGGTTCTATCTTCATTCGGTCACGCCTTGTCGATATGATGGTCAGAAAACTCATTAAAAGTATGACTCATTAGACCTTATAATACAGACTATGTAATCACTGATTAACACCAGATAAAGCTGAGAAACTCATTAACATTTTAACCATGATATTTATTTCTTGGAGAGTCTTCATATTGTATCAGTTTTAGGGCCTTTTCATACGTGAATCTTGAATCATCATTGTATTGGTGATTGCAATTCGTCTTTAGAATCATCGGACCTTTCACACGCTCACTCGAAAACTGTAGTGATTTGAATTCGAATTCCCGAGCGAAGGCGGTATGTGTCCTCGTCAATCAAAGCACTGCATCGCAAATACAAACTACGAGTGCATGACAATTGTATTTGAAGTACTTGGAGTTCACGTAAGCTCCGCCCCCAAAATATGTTTTGGAGGTCAAGCCTTTTTACACGCAAAATTCGTACCGTAATTTGAGTGAAACTTAACTGGAATTCACCTCCGGAGTAGAATTTGAATTCGTGATTGTGATTAGCGTTCGTGATTCTAATCATGATCTAGTTTGGTTTCCCACGTGCTAAAACTTCGTCATTCGCCTTATTTTTCACTGGAATTATCATTCAAATTACGATTTTTTTTTGAAAGGGAGGTTATAATTACCTTGTATGCTTTTGCCATTTCCCCTCTGCAACAAACTTCACAAAATAACCAGCGGAAGAAATAAAAGAAGGCCTTTGGCGTTGGTATGATGTTGAACGGTGGGGGCACTGTGCCGAGATCGTCGAAATAGCTCATCCAAAGTTTAGACCTCGAAAATTTCCACTCGATATCGGCATCCATCTATAAATCAATTGGGAAAGGATAAGTTTTTTTAACACGTGCACAAGTTGGTATCAATGATTCCTAAAGCATTTTCATTTATTTGATGCAAGATAAAAGATAAAAATGATTTGGTCAAGGGCCGCGCTGGGAATCGAACCCCGGACTAACATGGTGTAGTCGGGCGCCTTAGACCACTCGGCCACGGTATTTTTTTTAAGGATGTTTTATTTTATTCTCTCAAATCAAAATACAAATTTACTTTCCATAAGCAAGTTGTACAAATTATTGAAACATGATTATAAATTATACAATAAATCCATAACCCATATAATTATACAAATTATACATCAAACTTATCAAAGATACCGGAAATTAATACTGATGCGTTTCAGCAATTACAAAATGAAATATTAACAAGATGTATTAAATGACAAGAGAGAAAAAAAAAGATTATTGAGATCGATTCAAATTCAATTGGAAATTGGTGAATTTTGGCTTTGAAGCGATATTTGACAAAAACGTGATAGGTGAGACAATTTAGACAAGTTGTTATTAAACTTTTTTTTAACACCTCAGTTGTCGAAATCTTTCGAGAAAGAGAACTTCACAAAAATGTCATATGAGGTGTTATCCTTTAAATTTTCCAGGACAGAGCAGAGGCGTGTTTAATCTTCCGGTGCTTGTCTGCTATAGATTTATTACAAATGGGATGAAAAGAAAAGAAAGGGCAAAAAAAAATAAGGAAAAGGCTACAAGTTTTGGTCAATAAGATTTTACCAGGGCACCGTATAACACAAAGTTTAGCGATTAATCGTACTTTCGATTTTCACGATTGATTGCACATCGTAGTCAATGGAATCAATCGTAGAAAAATGTTCTACGATCATTGCTAAGCTTTGTGTTACGGCCCCCAGACGACATTCCAGACGATCACGATAACACCGATATCATTTACACGCTTGAACTCACCTCAACACGCGTATACGTATTGCTCATCATAGCGATAAGCACGTTCAGAAGCACCACGATAGATATCACGTGATAGGTGGCATAAAGGAAGTTCCCCACCGTTTGTGTAAAGGTATGGGGTATGTTTGCTTGGCTCGACAGGTTTACGATATTCATGTCAGGGAGGCCGAACAGAGCCCAGAAAAGCGTGGCCATCGTTTCCCCTAATCTGTGTTATAAAAAAATAAGTGAGAAAAGAAATTCAAGATAATAATAACAATAATGATTATAATAATGATAATAATAATAATAATAATAATAGTAATAATAATAATAATAATAATGATAATAATAATAATGATAATAATAATGATAATAATTAATAATCAAGATTCTTTTTCCGTTTACAGAAATTAATTTTTTATTTATCTTAATATTACAATATCTGCAGTTAGTCCTGCTATCCATATTTTAAAGCTCGTGGATAGTGTTGGTAAAGGATACAAAAATTCCAGTTGAATGGATCTTTCCTATTGAATAACGATTGCTGATGATGATTCAATGCGAAATTGACAGAATTTCTTCTTGGAAATATTAAATTTTAAATAAACTCCGAGAAATAAAATCATTCTCCTCGGCTGAATTTCAAAGACAGTTCGCTGAATTTATGCGCACTTATATAGCGCCCACTTTCGTCCACGACTGATTTTTCCCCCTGTTAGTTGATCACTAGCCGTTCCACTTTTAGCAAACCGAAATATCCCTGCGAGAGCGTAGTCTGCTAATTCCGTGTACGCGCTCGTCGATCATTGTTCCTTAGTTTTAGCATGGCCTCCGTCGAGTTTCTCCCCCAGCGAGTTCGGCGAGGAGCACAGGAAACCGTTGAATTTTTGTTAGATGGGTTAGATAATTATTTTTAAAAATGTGGACTAACTTACCCCTTATGCTGTCCCTCCAACCTGTAGTTCACATGTTACAGTAGTTTATTTTGACGTTCATGAAAACGTATTAGAGATGAGTCTGTCAAAATTTTGGCTACAAATTTCCACGTGCGACAAGATTGGTTCATGGTTCTTGAAACTGCGAGATACATTATACTGCATGCTGCATGCGATGCGATGCGATGGACATTGGTCACGCTCGCTCAGCTCGGCGCTTCGGCCTGACATTCTCTCACGCTTTATCCAACTCTATGCATTCTGTTCATACACAGTTTTGCGTGTACGATGTGTTCATGTCTTTCACGTCATATTTCAGCGCATGCATTGGGGAAGGGAAATTAATTTGGAAGTGAAGGGAGAAATTAAAGAAGAAAGGGAAAGGTAAAAAAAAGAGGATAACAAGTAAAGGAAAAGAAAGAACAAATGAGGCAAGGGAAACAGGAAATAAGAATGGAACGAGCTAACATGATAGCAGAGGCAGATCAATTTCGCGGCCAATATCACGAATATGGGGGGGGGGGAATTTTGCACCCATTATTTTCCACGATCGACCGCTCTGAGTTGATTTTTGTTTCTTTCTTTCTTTGAAGGTGTAGACCTAACAGTCAGCTTTATTCTTATAAAACAACATAAATGCAGGGGCCGCAGAATGGTTTTCAAAGTGAGGGGGGGGGGGCTGAGTCAAATGTTTTATTTTTTTTTGGGGGGGGGTGACCATGCAAAAAATCACAATCAAATGGTCATTTTTACTTTTTTGAACACGGTTATGGAAAAAAGCAGGGGCTGGAGCCCCCCCCCCCTCACTTCCGCGACCCCTGAAATGTATAATCCTATACGTACTATTCAATATAGTGCGAGTGATGCGCGAGTTAAAATTTTTCGTAAATGTCATATTTTGTCCTGAAAATAAAACATCTAACTAATAACTATACTGCAAATACGAAGCACGAGCAGATTTTTTTTTCATATATATTCTGGCCTGATAAACAAGGGACCTGTTCTGATTGTAGTATTGAAGACGATACATAGGCCTATATAATTATGATGGCCTATTTCAAGAATGGAATAATGCGAGCGCGAAGTGCGGGCTGAACATTTTTGACATTCCAACAAGAAAATTGACATTCTAAGCATTAATCCTGAACTGAATAGGTATATAACTAGACAATACGAGCGATAAGCGCGATGGGGAAAATTAAGATTTAGAGCTAAAAACGGGACACTAGTTCATGTTTTGTAAGGCGTGAAGATGGGTAATTAGGCATCTTCCTACGTAATGCGAGCGGGAAGTGCGAGCAGAATTCTAATCTGAAAACTATTTCAAACACTGAAAATGAAACTGACTGGATGTGGATCGCACTCAATAAATGATTCAAGCGCGAAGCTCGAGCGGATATTTTTCGGAAATTATTCTGACCTAGGACGGGAACATTCTAAGGACATTTTGTCATATGAAAATAGAAATTATCTACCTATTAAGTGTCCCCAAGCGCGAGATGAAAATTCTTTCAATTATAAAAAAAGACAATATAGTTATTAGCAATTCATGAAATGTTATTGTTATTATCTTATTTATTACTCTAATAAGCCCAATAAGAGCGAGAAATTTGTTAATATCAATTTCTGAAAACTGGATATTCTAAGTATTTTTCTATTTATGAATAGAAGGCATTGGTTGATATATCTTTAACAATTAATGCGAGCGCAAATCACGAACCGATTTTTTTTTAAATAAATTGTCATGAAAAGGGATTTTAAATAGTTTGTTATAGAGATAAATAACTAACCAATCGAAATGTGAGCGCGCAGCGCTAGCTGATAGGTTTTGACAATCAGAGCTGATATGTTTTGACAATCAGACCTGAATAAGAATATTTTGAGAATTTATTGTAAATACGAAGACTAGAGATTGGGTACTTGACAAATAATGCGAGCGCGTAGCGCGAGCTGCATTGATACTCGATCAGACCATAAACGGACTACGGCTGCACATTAAAAAAATCAATTTGTAAATCAAGCAACGTGATATTTTAAGCTCCATATCAGCCCATTGAGGATTATTTGTATCTCGATATCAAACATGCAAGTGCGAGCGAAAAATTCATATAGTGATATGAAAGATTCTTATTTTTTTTGTATTTTCCAAGTCTTCTTCTCACCTTATTTTTTTCATTTGTCTTCCTCCTCTTTTCCTCCTTTTTTTCTCCTCTCTTTTCCCTTTTTTTATTTTCCCCACTCCTAGAGGGACCCGGGAACTTCGCCCTGGATCCGCGCTCGCATTATTCATGTTATTAATCTAGAAAGATCCCAAATTACTCATCCTTTTCATTATTTACAAAACATGAATGATGTGTCCCGTTTTAGTCTAAATCTCTTTTTTTACGCTCGCGCTTCGCCCTCGCATCAATAGTTCAGTGATATACATATCCTGTTTACGTTTACAAAAAAGCTTAGAATTTCCCTTCTTTAGGTAAAAATGTACTTCTATTTGATTGTTGAAATATGCAACGCATTCATGGCTAACTGCAAGACGTCCTTGACAGGTGCATGGTTCCTTTTCGATCAGATCAAAACGTATATTTAAAATTTCTGTTCACGCTTCGCAGTAATTATTTAGTTGCATATATACACGATTCGTTCAGGCTCACAAACATTGCCCAGAATGTTAAAATTTCAAATACAAAATTAGCTCGCGCTTCGCGCTCGAACTATTTATATAAGGCTTATGAGATTATTAAATATTTATGTTGATTTATAGGAATACAGCTAATGGACTACCCCTTCAAATAAACATACATAAATCAACTTCGAGCGGCCGATTGTAGAAAATGTGACTGAAAAATCCCCCCCCCCCCATATCAGCGAAGCTGGATCCGCCCCTGTACCCAACATATCATTTGTAAATATGCCTCTATAAAGGAGCTATATACAGTTCTTTACTTGTGTTTCTGCTCAGACTCATTAGAAAGGTGCAAATTGGAAACTTGAAACTGATCATGCATCCAGTGCCATTTGGCCAGGGTATACCAATCATGGTACAAGAGCGATTTATATAGTTTATGGCAATATCGAATTGGACTGTGTCAGGCAAGGTCGCCAATTATAGTAAAAAGATTCTTATAAAATTTTACGTTGTGAAGAAAGTTCAAAAATGGTCACTCGTTTCGTGTTAGATGTCAAGTAAGATTTTTTATTTATTGGAACGTGGAACAAAAGAAAATGTATCATTTTGGATTTTGAAATAAAAATTGGTGGAAACAGCAAAACAGACGGGCCCATATTTTATAATGGCAATTTTCGTACATTTAGCTCTATTGTGCAAGACTCTCTTACACTGGGGAAATGAAACAGAATATATGATAAATGACCATGCATGAATGAATGAATAAATGCATACAATTATTAAAGTAAATAAATAAAAATGTATGTCTATGAGCAATTTTCAAAATATACCTTGGTCGCCCCCAGCCCTGATCCGCCAATTTACATGTGGAAAGAAAAATTATGGGAAAACTGGCGTATATGCTGTATTCTCGACCGCTGGTCTTTCTCACATTCATAAAATATTTTGGGAATAAGTTTTGACTTTATAAAATTATGAAGTCAGAGATCTTTTCATTACAAGAGATTCGTACTTTGTTTCGTTGACAAACAAAAATTACACGTTTTATACAGCCGAAGGCCAAATACTTGCTCGTGCAGTACTATTTTGTCCACCCTTATGCGATTGGTGAGGTTGGGGGGGGGGTAGGCCTATTGGGGAAGGGATAGGCCATGCAGTTGAACAAATAGGCATTTTCACAAGAAAGTGTGTGTGAAGAAATAATATTACTTCAATGCACTATGAATTATGATGCAATTAATTTAGGCCGATATCGCAACATGTTTGTTTTGGGTTTTTTTTTGCTTTTCTCTCACTCATAACAGTCCGAGTGACAATATATATCCGGTTATTCATGAGGGACGTGTATCGTTTGGTTGTCAAGTTAGAAACAAAGAATTGCAATAATAAAGTTTGTCAGACTAGACAAATTCCCAACGACTCGTTCCCATGCAGCTCGATCCCCACCCAACCCCCCTCCCCTACGTTCTTTCTTTCTCTATATAATTTCTTTCTTTCATTGCATTTTTTCCCCTTCCCGTTCTTTCACCTCCTTTTTCTGATAATGACTTGAAAATCGATCAGTGCTTGGCTTGTAAATCATTGTCCCTGCCATTTTTTTTGCATCTCTCCCACAGTTCAATGTTTAATTAAAGGTCAAGTCCACCCCAGAAAAAAAATGTTGATTTGAATCAATAGAAAAAAATCCAACAAGCATAATTTTGAAAAATTCATCAAAATTGGATGTAAAAATGAGTAAATCAGTATGGCATTTCCAAATTTCACATAGCCTATATTTTTCACAAAATAGTTATATGCACAACTCAGTATTATGCAAATGAGAGTTGATGATGTCCCTCGATCACTACCAACCGCGTAGCCAGGATTTCATTTTGGAGGGGGCGGTAAATGCACGCGAAGCGTGCCAACACTTACAGAGCGCGCGAAGCGCGCTCCCTAGGGGGTGGGTGCAGGGAGGGGGAGTTTCCCCTCCCTTGCGAAGCTTTTGGTGTTTCATAAATTAAAATGAAAAGGAGCCGTCTCTCTTGTCTTTAGTACCTATATATCAGCTCCAATTCAGTTGACTATATTGTGATTTTGAACATTGTTTTCAAAAAAGATTGTGAACGCACAAAAAAGGAATACAATGGAGGAAATTAAAATGATAATAACCCCGTGCGAAGCGCGGAAACTAAAGCGTTTTATCAATTTTTTGCCATGAAAAGGGTCCCGAGAAAACGGTATTCTCAAACACATATTGGATACTTCCCTTGGAAAGATCAGATTTGATTACAAACAATTTAGCGACAGTGCATATCTTTAACTCGCAAAACAGAGGAGAAGAAGTGTATATGCCGGGAGGAAGATATTCCTCCCCGCGCAGAACAACGAAACTCTGAAATTTCAAAGGGCAGACGTTTCATCAAATGCAGATATCTCCAATACCCGATCGGCTCTAATTCAATTAATTTTCTAAGATTATTGAACTTCATTACAAGGAAAATAGTGCGCAAAAAGTTGAAACTTCTGTGATTTATTGAAATTATATAAAAAGGATACCTAATTTCTTTGACTTATCCTGAAGCGCTTCATTTTGAATTATAAAGAAACTTTGGTGTCATTCAAAATTTCAAACTGAGGGCGCAAAACAGGACAGGAGATGAATGTGCAGGGAAATGACATGAAGTTTAATAGAATTTGATAAAAAATATTGTACTTTTTTATTTAATAAGATACGAATTATATACCTTCCTCTTTTTAAATTAGGAACCTGTTTGCCCCAAAAATTATGGTTGTTTAGTAATGAGCTGAAAAGCGGGAGAAGTTGACTTTATGGAGGTGACGGCAGAAATTGATATAAAGATTTCACCCAACCGGAGCCGACCCGACCAGAAGTTGCGCGATCAATAAAAAAAAAGATAACTTCATATACTTCGGCCTAACCATGCCCTAATGTATACATTTGAACTTTACCCGGCAAGAAACACATATATAGCTGAGGTGGAAAAACAGGGTTAGAGAAAGGGTGGGGGGAACAATGGAGATCTTCAATATTGTCATTTAACCGCGCGCAGCGCGGAAGCAAAATTCATATATAAATCTAGAGCAAGAGTGAAGGAGTTTCTCTTTTGAGAAAAAAAAAAGAATAAAAAGAAAAAAAAACTCAAAGCTATACCTTTCTTCCCTTTCCTCCCTTCCCTTTTCCTTTTCTCCTCTCTTTTTTCTCTTTTTTTCTTTTTGGGGACGTTTTTTTTTGGGGGGGGGGGGGGCGACCGCCCCCACCGCCCCCCTGGCTTGTTTGAATTATATTTCAATTAGAGATTTGAAAATAAGGACCAACTTGACTGAACCATAGATATAATCCTCAGCGGTTATTCCACATATTCAGGAAAAAAATAAAATTATGGGGAAATATATAAAATGATATCGAGGCCCTATATCGACGTTACACCTAGCCTCTTGTCGAGGCTCTGTCGGCTGCTTTCCGAGCGAACATTGCGAAGCAACGGAGAGAGCGAAGCAGAGCGCCGCGAGACAGGGCCTCTTGACATCTGACCCGAATTTCACCGACTTTCTTTTGTTATTTTATTGTTTTTACCAATATACCGACCAAAAACTGGTCGGTGAAAATCATCCAATGAGAGCGCGGGCTGCTATGACGTCATATTGAATATTCATGAGCTCATCTTGAATGGCGACCCGTGGATTCTTGGCGAAGAGGCGAAGAGTGACGACGAAATATCAAAGAGCATTGAATATGCCTCTAAAATGCTGAATATTGACCGATTTAAGGATTTGCAAGTCGATAAAATTAAATCTGCACTGAAAGGACGAGATGTTTTTGTAAATCTACCCACAGGATATGGAAAAAATGTTATCTTTCATGCGATTCCACTATTTGTCGATTATCGTTCTCCGCGGTGCAGTGAGGGAATGCTGGAGTAGAGTTGTTTCGCCTTGACTCGAGTCTGACCAGCGGCTGACCATTATCTCCCGGGAAGTTTCGGGGCGGTGATGGGTCTTTTACGGCCAGTATACTAGTAGTAGTAGAAGTACCACTGCTTGTAGCATTTTGCTGGTTATATCCCCTTTAGTGTCCCGCAATTAATTGAATCCCCTGCAGAATAGTGGACTACTAAAGTATTCCGAACCCCGGAAGAAACAGCTTTGACATTTCATTGGTTTACGAGGTGACCGGTGATATTACAACTCATGTATATTTATTAGGAAGACGTTCCTCATGAATATATAATTCAGCTCAGATGTCAAGAGGCCCTGGCTCGCGCCAGGCCTAATTCGCTTCGCTTCGCGAATTAGGATATCCCTCGCTTCGCTCGGGAAGCAGCCGCCAGGGCCTCGACAAGAGGCTACGTTACACCCGACCCACATTATTATTTTTATTGTTCTTTTGGTAGGCCTATTTAGTTAGTGAGATAGTGGTTATTACCATGTGAAATGGCCATATTATGGAAAGATATACGATCAAACTGAATAACATTATTTACAGAACTTTATCCAATAAATTACTTATTCCATAGGATAGCCAGTTTTCTGAAACTCGGCATGCTGAGCTGTATACTAGGCCCATGGTTTCGATTGAATCAAATTATCTCGGGACACGCAGGATCTCTCCATGTACATGACCAGTGAACTGAACTCTTCATGACCTTTAGGAGGCCCGGTATACAAGATCATTGCATGCAATGTATCTGTTGACCTTATTACGTAACGTCTCCACACGCACTATTCAACACAAACACACACACTCATACCGTACACCCACGCACAAGTGAATGAAATTCCCGGCCAGTCCTACTGCATACACAGAACATACATCCAACGTGCACACTATAGTCTACGAATTCAGACACAATTAACCCAAAGACTGTTTATATATCATTTTAGTGAGAATTAAATCAATGCATTTCCAAAACATAAACAGGATGCACAATCTTGGAATTTTCTTTGAATGTAAGGGTTCTTTCTGTTGGTTTCATCTTCCTTTCTTTTCTTTTGAATCATTAGAATCGTAAAATAAAACTTTTTGTCAATCTGAAACAACATGAGCTGAGGCTAATACGCGGGAAGTCGGAGAAGAACAAAAAAAAGAAGTTTTTCCCATTCTAATTCTGTGCTGTACGTTATATTCATTCTGATTTATAAATTGTTCCAGTGTTATATTAGCAATCAGAGAGCAGATACTTATTTGCAACAGCTAATATCGTGGTTGCATTTTTTTAATGGGGAAGATGGGACGGTCGAGGTTTGTTATATGCAAGCGGCCCCCAGCCAAGGGCAAGTTCAAACTTCAAGGAAGGTAGGAATGAGGTACGTAGGATGGGGGATCGGGTGTCCGGACACTTTATATTTTTGAAGCCTTCTTTTTTGTCTTAAGATTACACTAAAAATATGAATTCAATAGTTGTATTCATCTTCTATTTTGTTCTCTATAATATTTTCTAAAATTTTGTGCTAAAAATTGATGAAACTTCGCTTGTAATTTTTTCAAAATGACTTTCTAAAATTGATCGTCCGGATACACAACCTGTCCGGACACACAACAACTGGGTATACTCCTAATATCGATCAAGGCTGTTTAGATCTAAAGTCTGCTCTGCCGTTCGTTGTAATGTGATGCAATCATGCAAGGAAAGTCTGGAAACGGCAATGTATCTACGACTATGAGCTTTGTAAAACCATAGAGCTGTAATAGCTCTATGGTAAAACTGATTGACAACGCAATTGTGTAGCGAGGACTACATTATCGTTCTCGCGTAGCACACGCACGGCAGAGGCGGTGGTGCGCACTTTGAGTGTCTGCATGCAGCTACGTTTCAAAAAGCTGGGTATCCCGACAAAGTAAAATCCACACATGTAAGAGCATAATTTATCATGAAAAACACCTTTTCATTTCATATCATCCACATCATGACTGTTTTAGGACATACACATTCATATAATATACAAATTAATTAGAATGGTGACATGCCGATTTTGAGGAATTACCAAAACTATCCACCCTCTTTAATACAGTTGGGTATTTACTGTAATGGGCTTTCATGAGTTACCCTCCGATACCTCAATTAAAGTAAGGATAAGATTGAATATGGAAATTAATAAATGAAAAGGCATTTGGAGTTGTATGAAATGACCGAAACCCCAGCGGATCAACCGTATTATAAATGCGGCCATTCAGCGGGAAATCGAAAAGTGTGTCGGAGAGGAGAAAGACATAATGATTACGGAGCGATATGAAAATGTATGAGATGATATATACTCACGATCCAAACGGCTGAGTTGTAATGAAGGCTGAATAGTACCAATAGAGTTGGTTCATACCAAGCGAGAAAGCGAACCAAACGAAACAGAAAATGAGAAGAAACTTGCAGATATCAATGATCATACCACCAAGAGAGATCTGCATAGGCCCTACATGACGGTTGACTACCGTTATACAGATAGGTCGAAGAAAACTCAACACCTATATTGAAAAAAAAAAAAAATAAATAAAAATAAGAGGAAATTTTGATTGGTCGCATGTAAAAAGGCAACGGTTACACATATAGGGTGAAGAAAACTTGACGCCCCCAAATTTGTGGCTTATAATGAGCTGAACCTTCTTTTTTCTGGGGGGCGGGCGGGTAGATATGGGAATAAGGCAAAATTTCTGAAGAGCTGCGAGCGAGCATAAATGTTGCCCTTTTGATACATCTATTCTCACGCCTCTCACCCTGCCTACTACTCAAGCTTTTCACTCCAGGTTTACATTCCTTTTAAGGACTACACTCAATTCAGAAAGTTGTTCTACTTCCCAACCTCCCCGTTATCGGATCTTCATTTTACTTCTACCTCTATCCATTATCATCTCAGTCATTGTTCATACCACCTTCTTCTTCTTTGTTGTTCTTCCCCCGGTATTTGAGGATCAGCGGCTATCCGCAGGTTGGTTGTTGTGTTGAAGTAATTTCTCTAAGCGAATATGATGAATTTTAAGAATGTATCTGAGGCAGTGGGTCATGACATTGGCAGCAAGAGTGACAGATAGGTGCGAGGAGGGTAATAAGATATTAGTGGCAAGGATGAGGGGATGAGCAGAGGTGAAGGCTTGGCTAACTGAAGCAGGGAGGCTTAGAGATAGGACATGTTGAATGAGAACAGACCGTTGGGGTTTGAGGGTTGAGCAGGAAGCAAGGAAGTGGGTGGAGCTTTCTTCCTCCGTTGAGCAAACCATTCAAACCTTCAAACATCATCCGTGTTTTCTTTCTACAGCAGCGAATTGAAAATAGAAGACCTTATTGCAGTGCTGCGGACGAAATGAATGTTTTGAAATAAATCACAATGCACTCACCTTTGCTATGGCGAAAAGAGCCTCTGCAATCAGGACTGGGTCGTAGGGACCCCAATTTGCCCTCTCAAAGTCTTCATTGTCAGTGATGTCAGTCTTAGTTAGCCCGCCACTGCCCCGTCTTCTGCTTGATGAACCCTCTCCCGCCTGAAACGACAAAGAGCAAAAGGAAGAAAAAAATTGGGTTTGGAATTTCAGTGTATTCAGGAAGCCCTAAATCAGTCAAAATCTTGCAAAATAAGTTAAGTAATGCAAATAGAAGTCAAATATTGCGAAGATAACTTATGCCAATATTTCGGTTTGAAGAGTTAAATTGTATTGGTTATATTTTGATTCGCTAGGAATAAACATTGTTTTCCGATTCCAATTTTCACTTTCATTTTTTATTTCCCTTCCATATTACTTTTTATACGAATATTAGAGTTATCAAATATTGAATATTTTTCAGTCTAATTTGATTATTTCAACTTCAATTAGGAGTTCCTTTTCACGTTCCATGTAGGTAATAACAAGATTTTTGCCTGCATTTACCAACGTATGTAGCAATCGCACTTTAGGGCGTGAAAAGATTATGATGAAAACCCCCCCCACTCTATCGAGCGTAACAGTGACTTTGGAAGCTTTATGCATACTAACCCATTTTAAACAAATCTACACGCCCCTCTCTATTAGTTGGTATCTATCAACCCCCTCCCGTGCAAAACTGGAATTGCACCTGAAACCCTATATCAGATATATACACTAACAATGGTGAAACTCAATATCATAATGGAAAAAAAAAATTGAGGGGGCTAAACATGACATATGGAGAAAAATGTTGACCCTTATTATGTGATATATTAATGTTTTCCCCATTTCCCTTTTCTTTATTTTTATCAGTATTTTTTTCTTGGTATTTCCACTTTTATTTGTAGGGGAAGGGGTGGGGGTGGGGGTATGACCCCCCAACCCCCATCTATACGCCAGTGATAATAAGTATGATAATGGTCATGGATAACTAGAACTGTAAAGCGTTGCAATCCAAACGACCATAATGGGGACGGCGCAAAGGACAATACTCACATCCCCTGAAAACAAGAATTTGATTTGGGTTTGACCAATGGTCAGCTGGTCAAGACGATCATGGATACCCTGCAGATTATCCTGGATACCGTCCAGGGTTTCGGTGACCACAGCGTTGTCGTTGATGGCGCTGGCGTCCATGGAACTGGCACTTGTTGGCGGGGACAGGGTCGCGTTGAAATCCTGCGACCGCGGTGCGATGTGGAATGATGCGTTTTCGTCTGCGAGTGCCTGCATTATTGAAAAAGGAAATCGAAAATGAGGATAATTCTGATTTTATGGTTGCGTTTAGTATTGTTTTCTCAAAAAATGTTTTGATGCCCACTACGGAACCACAAGCCATGTGATCGATAATGGAAGTGCTGAACATGATTAAGATATAATTACATTCACTGTTAGAAAATTGCTCCTTAAAAAAAATCCTGCAGCAGAGTCTCGAGAACACCTGTAACCTTACTGCACTGTGTAATCTTACATGAATTTGTGTAAAGTTACAGAAAATTGGTATTTGGTTTATGTAACCTTACAAATTTATTGTAATAAAACTGTTTTCTCTATTTTTTAAAACAGACCTGTCCTATGAAATTGTAGAAAATCTTTCTGTAAAATCTTTTTTTTTTTCTTCTGTAATATCTTCTGTTTTTCTTATAGTGTTGATAAAAACAACAAAAAAGGCAAAAAAAAAGTGAAATATTTAGTAATTAAATGGCACAATTTAAACATCAGACTTACTGCTAATTCTCAAAAGGCTTAAAAACACACAACTGGTAATAACTGCGAGTATTTTGATAATGAAACAAGACAAGAAATCGGTATTTATATTCCTTTCAATTCAACAGTGCTTAGTCCACTACTGGGGTTACCCAGGGTAAACAAAGCAAAATAAATAAATAAATATAATAATAACGATTGCTATGATTGAGTAATGAAAACAAACAAACAAAAAAGTGTGTGTGTGCATGAAGGTGGATATGAGTGTGTGTATTGCGTGTAAGTGCAAGGTATACACAAGCTATTTTAGAGGGTTAGAGGCTTAGAGAGAGAGAGGGTGTGTGTGTGTGTGTGTGTGTGTGTATAATGTTAGGTAGAAAGAGAGATAGTGTGTGTGTGTGTGTGTGTGGCTAAAGAACACAATACAAATTTGCGTCTTAAGAGGCTTAGAGCGAGCAGAGAGAGGGAGAGAGGTTGGATGTGTGTGTGTGTGTGTGTGTGTGGAAGTGAGTGATTGTGTGAGATAGTGTGTCGCTAAAGAACACAATACACCATTTTCTTGAGTATCACGCGATTAAAGCACTTTAGTATATCGACATCTAAGAAAGATAACACTCACTTGAGAAACTCAAGTACACTAGCTTCTAAACTTGAAGCTCATCTCCCTCTTGCTGTCATGTCGGGAGAAATGTGTCAAGGCCTGTCATCGGACTCAAAAGGATACTTCAAGCCAATTGACACCGTAATATTTACCCAAGATTATTGAAGGAGTCTTCACGGAAGTCGCGCTATGCGGGTGGGAATAACTCGCCTCACTGTTTGCAGATTACAACAGAGAAGTGGCAATTTACTGTTGGATTGAGTCGGTGATACTTACACCGATTTGATGACATGGGACCGTTGATGAGACGCTGCCGGGAAGAACTGATGCCGAGATATAGGCCTATTGACATTGTTTTCCTGTAATACTTGTCTTGAAAATGGGTCTTGTGTGGTGTGTCGTATGTTTTTACGATATTCTTCAAAATAAACTGTATTTTTCACTTCCTTGGTCGATATACTGTTCAATATTAATTGCATCAATTCGTATCCATTCGTGGTAGTGACTTTTTGTCTGATTTTTCTCTCAAATTTACATTGGTAATTCTCTTTATATCAAATAAAGGCATTAAAAATCACGTTCCTTGATGTAAATGACCAACAGACATTTTTAATTTTTAAGAACAGTAGGCCTAAAAAGCAAATAAGCCGCAGAGCTATATAGGTCGACATCATATGGTTTCTTTTTTTTTTCTTCAAAATTATTATTACTTTTATAGGCCTATATGCCTGGTATATAATTCGTACAAGCTATGACTTGCTATGGATATGTGAGCAATCATCAAAGATCCCTTTGATAATAGTACTTATAGATACTATGAATAATTTGTACTTAAAAGAATAACCAGCTATTTTGCAAAATAGGGTCTATCCTGTTTTTTATATTTAAGTTTGACGTAAAAAAAAAAACTTTGTATGTACACTGGCCTCCCTTCTATTCTTTATTTTTTATGCCTAAGGATTTGGTCTTCCAATAAAAATCATTTGGAAGAAAAAAAGGTAACCAATATACAAAACATGATCTATGTTGAACGTATCTATGTGCATCTGTCATCAGAACTTTAAACATTAAAACCTTCGCAAGAACACGAAGCGGAAACCATATCTGCATATATACCCTGAAAGGTTATAATCATGATTAAAACAGCTAATGAAATGGAACATTTGTTTCAGGCTAATCCTTCATCTGTTGTGTTTCCCTTGTGCAAGCGATATAAAATGATCTCTCATTTTTGTTCCGCCACGCCGCAGTGTGTACATTCAAAATTGATGATAAGTATACACAAGTTTTGTGTACAGTATCGTTAAACAATAACTCTGTTTGGCGTGCTTGCTTCATGTACTCCGTCATCCATGTTGCCCGTTTTAATTTAATGTATACACAACATCTAACAGTCGTGTGTGTATGAAACAATATGCGTGACCCTGTTGGAATAAGATGCCCGCCATCATCAAAAACTACATCTCGGTTTTTAGACGTGTCAAAGGCCGGTGACGCAAAATGATCCGGCAGCCCCCGCTCTTATTACACGCATCAGCACCCTTAGGAAACGAATAGGAGACTGGGAAAAGAGGTTATGCAAACCATTATGAAGTGTAAGCTGAAATAAGCAAACAGAAAAAAACCCTTAAGCATCATGGTCGCACACTGAATTTGCTCCGGAGTCAAACAGAATTACTGGAATTAAATTGCCTCCTCAAGAATCGGGTCTAATTCTAGGCATCGGTTAGCAAATATTTTACTAGAGTGTTTTCACAAACAAATTTGAGTAATACTGTATTTTATGAATGAATTGGACTGTCCAAATGCTAATGAACCTCAATGTATAATCCTGTGTTTGGGATCGTTCGACAATCCGCCTTACAGTCTCGCTCTATAAGTCAAATAAAATACCATCAAATTATAAGATCCGGAAATGATCTTTAACTTGACAAAAAAAAATCAAACTGAATCTTCCTATCAGACATGTTGGTAAATTGCCAATTTGCGAAGGAATTGGACTTTGTTATGCAGTATATACAAACCCAAGGAACTGTGCGAAATCGTCCGCTTACGTTATAATTTCTTCAGTAAAATTCATACTTGATCAAGAAATCCTCTTACGAATGTCAAAAAATCAATACGAATAAAAATTGTGGGTAATGACAATGATGAAAAACTGAAGCATTTTTTTTTCATAATGCCTTTACCTTCCCTTATTTGAAATAGTACACATTATTGAAGAAATATAATTTTACCAAATTTTTGACGAAGTTAAGCTTTAATTTTTGAACGCAGTTTATACCTAACAAGTTTCGATTTTAAAAATGAAATTTCTACACCTCAATCCTGTTTCTGTATTTGCAAATATAAATTGGTGTTTTGTCTGGTGACTTTCTGGCATGATATTGTGTTGTCAAGAACAACCTTTTTTTTTGAAAGTCTGTATGAAATCTAAATAATTATGCTAGTTAACAGACCTTTTGGCCTGTATTCTGAAGTCAGGTTGTGTGCTCTTTCCTGATTCATCGACGGTGAAGACAATCATCTATTTATACTTCCTAGACAATTATGAATGATTTGAAAGCGAAATGAGCTGAAATATGATATCTCTACCGTTAGTGATTTATGTAACAATCGGCTATCCATACTTTAACCACAACTTTAAACCTGAGTTTAAGTTAAACCTGCTATCAGAATACGGGCCTTTGTGTTTAGAGAAAAATAAAGAAAAAAGTGAAATTCCTTACCTGAATATAGACCATAACTCGGAGTGCGATGAAACTCCAGAAAAGAGAAAGCATGAAGAAATCAAAATAATTCCACAAGTTGACAAAGAATCTAGCTCCATTGTACCACAATTCCTTGCACTTTTGCCACGTTTGACCTGCGAAAAGGGTGATAAATAAACTTATTTGAGTTTTATTAAACATAAATATTATCAATAGAACATTGTATTTACCCAAGACACAGTAACAAGTAGGTGGTAATATTTCATTTTGAATAAACAATGACGGGCAGTAATAGATAACAACTGGTACTTGATTCATCGATTCATCTGTTTCAATTCCTGTCCGATATTTTACACAATATTCATTTCATTTCAAGCTCACCAATAAAATTACAAAACAATGCGAAATTCATTATCTGAATGCGTTATCTATCATGAGTTTCAGAGAATTTTATCCCCAAAGTTTATGATACATTTACACCAACATAACAGACTCTAAATCGACCAATTAAAAGCAACTCGAAATAACGGTTTCGTTGTTGTGAATGTATCGCATATCGTACGAAACTTTCACCTTAACATATTCATTGCCAATGACACTGCTCTATGGTTTATAAGTTATACAATGATATTGTACACGCATGCTTTTTGTGAAATAAGCAAATTATGATAAACATATAAATTATACAAATCTTTGCAGAAAAAACCCCAAAAGATTGAACTTTAGTCATAATTGTTCATATATGTCAATTACATCAAAAATCACGGAAATAGTGTTTATCGACATCGGCCCACTCTTGAAGGTGCTATGAGAGCAAATCTATGTCAAGTATATAGCAGTACAATAATTCCACCTTCCATCATAATATTTTTTCAAATTTCGTTGTAATTTATTATCAGTATCATTGAAATTATTGCAGGACATGCGTTTATACATTGCAGGATATGTGTTTATACATAAAGGGATGAACTAATAAACTATACATGGGCTAATCAATGGATAACAACCCAAGTTAGTGTAGGTCTAAGAGTAATAATGTTTATTATGTTTATATTTTTCTTATATAGATATATATATATTAATGAGGCAAAGTGGTAATGCATTGTACTTAGTTCCAACAGTTTATTTTGAATTCCAAATTTTCGACGTTAAACATACGTCTTCTTCAGGGATACAATAAAGCTCACAGTACAATGCATTACCACTTTGCCTCATTAATATCATCTATGTCCAACACGCGGAATGTAATATCGTTATATATATACATGTATATATGATACTTTGTTTTGTTTTACTTATGAAAAAATATCATATTTTGTACATGCCTCAATTTATATTGTCTGTACACACTTTAAATGTTGGGCAAAATACTGTCCACTGTGTTGGGTAATTATGTTGGTAAAATATATCAAGTGCGTCCCAGAAAAAAAAACGAAACCAAGATTTATCTATGATTTATCATAACTTAATCACAAATACAATAGACAAGTGACCTACCATTGTAAAGCTTAGAATCTCCTCATTCATCTGAAATTACTAAAATTATTCCTCATTCACGCATGAGTGAGCAAAAACAATTTGAAGAAAGGATACCAAAAACTCATTTGGCGGGGGGTATCTGAATTTCAAAAAGAAAATCACATTCCTAAAAAGTTCAATATCTGCTCTTTTATTTGATACCTGAATCACAGAAAATGGTCAAGAGGTAAAAAGTTCTGTTCCCTGGAAACAATGCTTGTATTTCCATAATTTTATAAAATAAACGCGTTTCACCGGTTCCCCACAGAAGATATCGCACGATTAACAAAAGACTTAATGCATGGCTGATCGTCAACAAAACGGAGTGTCGAGTGACTCGGAACGCTAGCCTGTAAAACCTCTTCAGTTTATGAAATTATTGAAATTCAAACTTTATTCCAAATAAGCAGAACTTTGTTATTTCTTGATCATTTTCTGTAATTGAGGTATCAAATTGTAGAGCAGATATTGAATTTCTTAAAAATGTGGTGTTTTTTTTAAAACCCAGATACAGCCCGCCAAGTGACTTTTTGGTATCCCCTCTTCAAATTGTTTTTGCTCACTCATGCGTGAATGAGAAATAATCTAAGTAATTTCAGATGAAAGAAGAGATTCTTTACAATGGTAGGTCATTTGTCTATTGAATTTGTGATTAAGTTATGATAAATCATCGATAAATCTCGTTTTCTTTTTTTCTGGGACGCACTATATCTGGGCAATTTTTATCCAATTGCAAATTTATTACCCAATTATTAGTTTTTATTACCCAACTTTGAAAAATTTTAACCAATAGTTGCGTGGACAGTATGTTGCCCAGGGTTGGTTAAAAGTTGGGCATTTTTTTTGCCCAACTATTTTAAGAGTGTATACGTTTCATATGCAATTATTTTCGAGCACTTTCCTTTGTTATGTCGGAAATGAAATACAAATAAGTTGAATATATATGAAAATAAGTATATTCAGCGACAGTTTATAATACTTCCCATCATGTAAAAATATCCACAATTACCAAACTGTCAATTGAATTAATGAATCTAATATGTATATGATGAAAAGTGCATTTTCAAAAACTACAATTGAATTTTTGTGCAACTTTTGTGCAGCAGCTTGCATTGCAATGCCAAACACACTTTCTCATTATTTATGACATTAAATTGATATCACCTTTTAATGGCTGCTTATACCCTGTCGTATCATTATTATTCCGAAAATTAAACACAGTTGTGCAACTCCGAAATAGGCACTCTATTTGACCTCATGAATACCGCGAAAGCATATTTAAAGACGGAAATAAATTAATCTACTCGATCGAGCAATATTGCCGGCTTGCACGCAAAGTAAAGATAATTATTCTGTACAGTCAGTCGTGAAATAGCTCTGCATTCCAAACGAAATGAGGAAAAATGATGAGCGACTGATCTCATTTTTGTCCATGAAATATCGGTGGCTGGTCGTAGAATTCAAGGTCCATTTTAAAAGCGTTAGCTTTGCTGTGGTGTCAAGATAGAATCGCGCAGACTCGATCTATATAACATCGCTTTTCTTCTACATTAAATGGAAATGAATGTCAATTGAACCGGCATTTGAATTATGATAATAGATGATAGTGAATTATCATTCTCAATCCTGCTTCGCTTTTATGTTTAGAATGAGTTATTGTGCAATTTTGAGCCGCTTATCAAGTTAATTACGCATTTATTCATGCAACAGACGAGACAATAATAGCAGGAATTAAATATTTTTTTAGGAATTGAATTCCAGCACAAATGTTTTCTTTGTGCGTGTGTAATTTTTTATGCATCAGTTCCTCTTTACGTGTATCTCATCAATCTATTTACTATTTGCAGTTTGGCGAGGTTAATGGCTTCATATTGTAATATAGTTTTTGACCAATGGGAAGGACGTTATACCAAATGCAAAAAAATAATAATAAAATACCACACTCTATATATTCAGAAATCAAGTCCGAATTACGACGAAAAATGGTTAGTAAGAGAGTGGCAGCTGATTCAGAAAAGATAGTCGAACTATATAATGCAGAAAAGGAAGAACTATTGGGAAACGGGAACAGGCAAATGAATGAAAGGATGAATGAAGAAAAACGGGAAAGAAATTAAAAAAAAAGCTTAAGCAGTCAAGAAAGAAAAGTAAGTTTAAAATGGAAAAGAAAACGTGCGAAAATAAAGGAAATGGATAGACATGATGATAAAACTATACAAAGAGCAAAAATATAATAAGAACAAGAAGACTTGGAAGGGAGACAAACAAGGAAGACAAAAAAGAGAGGAAGAAGAAGAATAATAAGAGTAAGAAGAAGAAGAAAAAACAGAAGAAGAAGAAGAAAAAAAGAAAAACAAGAAGAACAAGAGGAAGAAGAAAAAGAAGAAAAAAGGAGAAGAAAAAGGTGAAAAAGAAGAAGAGGAAGAAAAAGAAGAAGAATAAGAAGAAGAAGAAGAAGAAAAGAAAAAAAAAAGAGAAGAAGCAGGAGGAGGTGGACGGGGAAAAGAATAACAAAGAGAATGAGGACAACAATAATAATGATAATAAAGACAAGGAAGAAAAATGCGGATTACTATAGGGTTGCAAAATTCCCGGGAATTTTCGCGGTGAAAACTTTCCATGGGAATAAACGGGAATTTATTGAATTTTCGGGAATTTTAAAGAAATGTTGGAATTTTCAAAAAGTAGCAGTTTTCTGATATTTACATACAGGAATTGAATGAATGAATGAATGAATGAATGAATGAATGAACTTTATTGATCTTCCTTGAAAAAGTAACATATAACAAGATACATGTACAATATCATATGCTAACGCATATGTCGAAAACGTTTAAAAGCAACATATATCGATAATTAAAGGAAAGTAATGTAAAGACAAGGAAGACGAGGAGACCTTTGGAAGCCAGGCTTGTTATACGGTCCCTCAGTATTGAAACAATACATTATTTGTTTAAAGCAAAACTTGATTCTAGCTAAACTGGTGGATAATACTAAATAAAAAGAAATAGGTTGTACTAAGGTTATACAAGGATACATATGTGGTTAAAAACTAATTACAGATGAATAATGGATATGTTGAAGAAAAAAAAAGTAGGTAAAAAAAAAAAAAAACCCAAAAACAGATACATAGATAGACAAATAGATAGATAGAATAACGGGGGGGGGGGGGGGGGGGGGGGGGCACGAAGTTACAAGATAGAAAATGGCAAGAGATAAGAGATTTGTTGGGTAATAATGAAATTGGTTGTTTCTATGAAATAAATATGCTAACGTCAATGGCAAATCACCTCTATGAAACTTATACATGAGTGACCCCAATTGCAAAAGATAAACATCTTCCAACTTCAAAAAATGATGAATTGAAGGATTACCCCGACAGATGATGCTTGATTTTGCTTTTTCAGCAAGTTAGAAGTCAAATATTATGGTAAGACAGTAAGACAAGGCAGAATTTCAATGAATTTCATTTAAAAGTTGATTTACTGTATTAGTTGCTGAATGGTACGTGCGATGGCAGTACATGGCACACGCTTTACACAGGGGATATACAGTGTTCATGGAATGATTCCTAATGGATATTCTGATCTTTTTGCAGATGATGAGAATCATTATTAATAATATTTAATAATGACATTATTGTAGCTATTAGCATTATTATATTGTTCTTAATCATGATTTAATTTCTCATGTATTTTTGCATAGCAGAAGTGAGAACTTGGTGCTGTTGGCGGCGTTAATTTGATGAGTATCGGGTTGCTGGTTCAAGCTTAAAGTTCATTTTAGTTCAATTAACCCTGTTCTAGAAATAAATATTTTGTTCATTATTTTCAAAATACTAGTTAAAATCAAATGAAACTGATATGTGATTGTCATTTAACATCACAAAAGATATGAAATTAATAGCAATTTTGTCAATCTCTATCAAGGTCAAAGGTAATTTGAGGTCAACATACTTAGTGCATGTTTTTTTTTAAATCCCTTTGTGAAAAATTATTAGTCTTAATTGTTTTTAAAGTCAGCCATTTTATTGCTATTTCTTGCCCCTCTCCCCCCTTTTTTTTTTGGGGGGGGGGGGTGAAGGGAGGCATCACATAAATGAATTAGTAATTAACATTTTTTCCTGAACTCTGTTTTTCCCAGTACCATAGCTGCTGGTGGGATCAGTCTGCTGTGCAAACCTAGTCTGCAGGCACAGACCCTCATTGAAACTTTGATTAACAAGTGGGTCTCCACGCAAAGACTAGCACATACAAAACTTGCTGTTTCCTAGAGCGAGAGGGTCTTCAGTACACAAGGCATGAGTAGGCTGCACATTCAGACCCTTAACTCGAGTGAAGGCTTCGCATAGCAGACCCTTCACTCAAGGAAAGTGGTCTGAATATGCAGCCTCAGGCCGCTGCCAATGACTTGTGTACAGAAGGTCCTTATGTTCAGCAGAAAGTTGCATTCGTGCTAGTCTTGTGTGAAGACCCTTTTGTGGATCGAAGTTTTAATAAGGGTCTGTGCGTGCAGACTACATGTAGGGGGCAATATTCTATTAACATGTTAGTATGTAATGGTAAATGGAAGGCAGGTTCTTACTTGTAAAACCCTTGATTTTAAAAGAAAAATGAAAAAATTGTGTTATACAAAGCCTTATTTTTTCATGTTGAAGTGATAAGTATCTTCATTTTGTAAATTATGCTCCATCATGTTATAGATTACATACATGTTACACGTATACTGTATAATGTATTTATCTACAGTTTGATGAGTATTTCATACCCTTGACAATTTAAAGAATAAAGAATAGTTTAAATACAAATGGAAAGTATAATATTCGAGGATATCAATTTATGATTTTGTATTTAAAAACACAATCACTTTTTGTGAAAAAAATAATAATTCCCTAAACTTTCCATGGAAATTTTTCCAAATTTCCGGAAAGTTTCCAGCCCTTTGCAACCCTAATTACTATAGATAAAAAACAGACAAGTCTAAGAAGAAAGAGTTCCATAGCGCGGGGAAGAAATGAACGGACGAAATATATCCCTATATACAGTTACACCAACGGAATCGATTCCAAAACGACCGATGGCATGTCATTGAAAATAACGCAATAGATTAGTTGTATCTATAGTTGGTGTCACCATTGTGACTAGGGCATACTGCATGCAATGGAGGAACAAAAGGGGTTATGAGAGGCTTTCGACAGAGAGGGAGAGAGAAAAAAAGGAAGAAATAGAAAGTGGGTAGAGGGATAGCAGTCATGATAACGGAAGAGCAGTTCCAACATCATGAACATAGTTGGAATAAGCAGGCATGTTTGCTGGGTTGGCTCGTTGAGTTGGATTCCAACATGGTATGTCAAGTAAACCCTTCCCTCTCGGTCAACACACACGACACGAGAGGCACGATCATACGTGTTATCGCGGTGACAAGTGGCGGAAATCGTCTTCCAATCAGATGGATAGCATTCGGGTCACGTGACGGAGGGCGCCATTTCATACCATGTGTTAAATACGGTCATCGCATTTTCAACACCTTTTTAATGGTATCAACGCTTTTACTCGCGTTATGATTATAATTAAATTTTGGTATAGGCCTATTACCGATTAGATTTCATAATTATCAAAATAACAGTAAGTGAAGGCAGTGTGAGTGTATGAGAGACAGAGTCAGAGAGAGGGAGACGGAGAGAGAGAGAGAAAGAGGGGGTATGTAACACGAATTTGAAATTAGGAGAACGTGGATCTCTATAATTTGAACTCATTACTAATGAAAGATTACGGATTCAGATGTTGGGTTTTTTACCCTCTTCCCGTACTTTGAAAACAAACATAAAAAGCATGATACCCATCACTCTTAATTCAGTAAGCATCATATGATTATGTTTTAATTCTTGTACTTGAATAATTTTTTTTTAGCAATAAACCATTACAATAACCATGAATGAACAAAAATGTACAGGCGATTACCCAGCATCCCATTTTGATGTGACTGTCCTCAAATTATATCCGGGGTCAGTTTCATCATGGTCACACGAGAAGGTGTAATTATATTCTCATTTTGGCGGGAAAAGGTCATGGAATGGAAGTGCTCTATTTGATAGTTGAATGATCACAGAGCATGATTTCCCATTCACTTTTAATTTGGAATTCTTTCGACTGACCTTTGTATATGGCCTGCTATATATTAAGAAATTGCTTTGCTTCTCTTGTTTTCAGACTCAGTGATTGTTTTTCCTCGTCTCTAAAAATCCCATATTTTCGTGTATTCGTCAACGAAGTAATATTCGTCAATCAATCGAGTCGAGGAATCAAGTCGATTGATCAATCACAATCAATCAATCAATCAATCAATCTATCCATCCGTCTTGACTAATCAATGTATTTACTCATTTGTAAAGATATGACATTTCATTTGCTGTAAGTAATTCATTTCGTTTATGTCAAGAATTGAAGTTATTATCAAATAAAAACCATTAAATACAATGTAAAAAAATCCATCCATCCATCAATGAATAAAACAATCAATCGATTGATCTATCTATATTCTCTCTCCATAATCTACCTATCCACTTATCAATATAGAAGACATATACCTTTCTCTAGAAACGCATGTAATATAACGCAACACGAAAATAAGGCAAAGTGCAGTAATTGAGAAACACATTGAGTAAAAAAGTTGAATGATCTTATATGACCATGGCCTCGATCAAAGAAAAAAAAATCTAGAAAAAAAAATCATACGAGTGAATAATAGGAATGATACCCAGATGTGATCCGAGTGCATGATGGTCTTCACAGTTAATACTTGAATTATAATTAGATGAAGATATTAATGTCCACCTGAGAAATATGTTTGTGTGCTCCGATATTAATGTCTCGTCTGGGTTTATTCGTCATCTCTTGCTATCCGCTTTTTGTCTTTTTTATACGTTTTTGTGTTTATGTTTAAATGTCGGCTAACTGCTTGGAGGGGGGGGGGGTGCATAATTTTTTTCTCATTCAATTCTATTTCATAGTTTATTGTATTTTATTGCTCAGCTACAAATTTATTGTTATGTTATATTTTGTAATATTTAACGACTACGTAATTGATGTTTTTACTTTTTTATGAGGCAATGTATAACGGTCAATAATTTTGAATACAATATTATTTTAACTGTATGACTTATAATCTCTATTTAATCTCAGAGGCCTTACTGTTTTAAAAGCTCTGTATCTTTTTAGTGACTAATTTATTTATGTTTTCTACTTCATGTGTTATCAAGCTATTGCTATTGTATATGTATATAAGATTTATTGCTAATTTACTTCGATTATTATGAACCAATTTTTATATTGTAATTCTATTGTAACTGTTCATTTGACACATAAGAAATAATAACATTTGAACTGAATGTAATTGCTCAATAGCAGAGTCATTGAAATATTATATTCTGTAATGTTTCGATTATGTATCTACTCAGCTGCAAGCAATTAAACTGAATGACTACTACTACCAAAAAAATATATATCATTTTGGCGATACACGTTTAAATACCGATCGCGCTTATGGCAGTGGGCTTTGTAATTAATTAGAAATGTCAAACAACGGCTCTGAATGGCTAATGTTGGTACATGTATATATCGATAATTTGAACATTCTGATTGGTCAATACAAGTTTTGCTGATTTTACGCTGCTCACCTTTTTATTTACTTCCGTTCTTTTTAAAGAAAAAAATTGAAGATAAAATATATAAAAGGATTGAAAATGGAATATCTCCATTTTTTTGAGACATGATAAGTTGTGATAAAGCAGTTGGAAATTACACTCCATTTTTATAGCAACAAAATCAATATTCTCTTTTCAGATTATGTTTCATTTTTGTTTTCGTTTAGTTTGTTTTCATTATATTTCCCCTTATTGTTATTCTCGATGTTTTCTGGGCGATGGGATAAAAATGAATGTTGAAATCTATCTTCAACAGTGCCCGCCTTTCATGGTAACGAAACGTTTTTCGATAATTGTTTGCTGTTATTGCCGACTTTATATATTCATGATTCTAATTCTATCAACACGTCCGATCGCACATTCAAATTAATTAAGAGCAATAAAAACCAATTATGTGACAGATTTTCACCCCTATCACTGGGAACACGAAGAACATTTTCTGTCCTCAAATCGGGATTTGTTTGAGGAAGTAATAACTGATAATGCAGGTATGCTGTAGTAATATGAGGCAGAGAGCGGGAACCACCGCCTGACTTACGCCTGAATAATCAGTCTGACGTAGGCTCTACATGCTGGTCTTTCATTGGGGGCGCTGTGGGAACGGCCCCTTTCCATTTCTTTCTTGAAATTTTACACCATGCATTCATCAGACCATTAGTGGTTCTGCGAGTTTTTCACACAAAAAATATTTGACGTTTTTGGTTCGTTTCCTTATTTGATTGAAAAGTCATTGGATAATTCTGGGATTTTTTAAGCGAATGGATGTACTTCACTTCTCCTTTTCTGTTTTTTAAAAATAATTTCAGTCTACGTCCATTGAGAAATTTGTGATTTTGTGTGTGGGGGACTAAAGGTAGTAATCATTGCAATTATGGGGAAAAGTAATTGCTGGTCGGATGTTTGTGTTTACGTAATAACTTACTCATTTGCTAGCTATGGCGGATCATTAAATAAAAAACAAAACAAATTGTAACTAAATGGTTCATATTATTCATGATGATTGATTATTTTTAGATTTATAACTGAAATAATTTTTCACGTTCTCAAAACCCCTATCAAGTAATATTATTTGTATGCAAGATTATAATTTTCAACATTCTAAAAAGATTGAGTAATTCTTTGACCCTTATCAGGCAAAATGTATGATTTATGGGTAAATTGAAACGCAACATTAGGTGAAACTTACACAGTATTACTAGGTATCTTTTTATCCCAAACATGCATGTTCCCTTTTTACCCAATATATGGTAAACTTTTTAGATTGTAAACTTCAATAAAACAATGGAGGGAGATATTTCAGTATTTTTCACTGTAAACTGCCTACAACTCATCCATATACCAAACCCCAAATTAAAACCATTAACAAACACCAACCAAAAATACACGAGTCAACCGTCTTATATATCCACTTGTACTGCTTTAAAGCGTTCATCCGGCCAGCTAGCTCGCTACAAAATGATCAATTACCATCGCACTGGGTAGGGGCAGGCGTGTGATGTAAATCGGAATGGTTTAATCAAACACGTGAAGTGATTTGGAAAATAATTCATCACGATATACTGAGCAATATCACGGGAAGACTGGATGTGGACTGAATTCATTTTGGCATACCAGCCAGAGAGGAGAATAGATAGATATTACAGCCCCTCCCCCTCCTTCCCTGAAAAAAAATCTGCAGCCCCTATAGGCTATAGCTTTCTCAACTAAAATATCGGTGTCGCGAAAATGCAGTCGAATGGAGGGATGAGGGCGGAGGAAGCGAGTGACTGAGTGTGACCGAGGTAGATAGATAAAAAGATAGATAGATAGATAGATAGATAGATAGATGGATGAATAGATAGACAGACAGATAGATAAACTGTTGGCAATTGGTATTTGGTGTATGTAACTTCACAGATTTATTGTAATAAATCTGTTTCCCCCTATTTTAAAGACAGACCTGTTTTGTAAAATTGTAGTAAAATTGTCGAAAATCTTTCCTGTTATAACAATTTACAGAATGGTTTGGTTATTTTTTCTATGAAATCTTCTGTTTTTTTCTAAGAGTGTAGATAGATACATAGATAGATAGATGGATGGATGGATAGATAACTAGATAGTTGCTTGGATGGATAGATGGATGGATTGATAGATGGATGGATGGATGGATGGAAGGAAGGATAGATACATGTATAGATGGATGGATGAAAATGAAAATTCAAAACTTAAACAAAGGTTTATTTTTGATTGAATAAGGGAATTTTATTCAATATATGCAAAATTTCAAGCCCATAGATTAAATCATGAAGGCTGTGGTAGAGCTTTATGTAGGAATCCCCACATGAATTTTGCTCAAATAATTAGGAAAATGATGTTTGCAGAATAACTATGATATGCATGCATGAAATAATAGGAAATTTGACATCATTTGCAATGTTCTATTAAACAAAATATTGAGGTTTTAAGATGTAATGAGTATATCCATATACAAATTGCGCAATATAAAATGTACAATTATCTTTATTCATCATGAACAGATAAAAATAAATGACGTATATATATATAGGATAATTACTACATTTCACCCTACGCATTTCTAGAGTCTATCGACCAGCTAATAAACATCCACACCGCTGCATTTCTGTATGTGTTCGAATACTGCAACTAGTAAACAATGTCAATGATTTGGGGTGACATTATTCAGTCGGAGCAATGATAAAGTTACAAATGTGAATTGGTTCTTGATTTAAAGAGCTTAATATACCACTCCGGTTGACTTGAAAAAGGCGAAGCATCAAACCCGAATATCTACACTTTTTATGAAAAAAAGGATCTTAATGAAATAGACTTATTCTATTGCACATTGTCAGCTGGTCAGGGCATCAATGCTTTTAGAAAGACAAAAATTGAGAACAGTCAAAGCGCGCGGATATGTTACAGTCACATCCACGAAAATCTAATCCAAACCGACCTATATAGTATGTCATTTGTAATAACGTAATAGCTCTGGTCAGTCTGGAGTTGGTGTCATCAGTGTGACTGTGATATTAGAGACAACATCGACAGCGATACAGCTTAAATTACAGGAGCTACAGGACAATCGTGATAACTTTCACATGTGAACGGGGCATAGATATCCATTGGTCGAGAGAGCGCAGGGATAACGCTCTAGTGGCTCGTGTCACTTTTGACGGCAGACGATTTGAGCACCTGCGTCGAGGCGCATTCCCTCGTCGACCTCGTCATCATACACACAGCGATATCGATTCAACATCAATTTACTCCACTTTGTGCTGTACAAAGTTGCTTGCAGGAATGTCTTCATTTGTGTTTAACAGCACTACAGTCACACACCCACGAAACCGAATCCAAACCGACAGATGAGACGCCATTGGTAAACACGTAATAGCTTTGATCGGTCTGGAATCGGTATCGTTGGTGTGACCGACACAAGGGGTCCTCACATTGAATGTCTCAATAATGTCTTATCAAATGGCTATCATATTGACATGACAATGTGGAGGGACATTTTAGGTCTCATACGTGTGTTTTGTATTGATTCCATCGGATGTGATTTCCTTTTATAAAAATTTGTCATTTTGAAATTATAAACAAGATTGAAACGTATAATTTTCATTACGATAAAAATATAATCAAAGTAACATTCGGGATAAGGGAACATTTTATCTTCCTGTTTTATTATCACCCCTGTCATGAGACTAAAAGAGGGGTACATGGCGTATGTGAGGAAAGTTCTAAAAAGTTGCGAGCGAACGACGCGAGCGAGGACAAGTTTGACTTTTTAAAATGAAAACTTAATTTTGCTATAGATTTTGAAATAACATTAAAAATTATCATATTTAAACATTTTTCATTTCCTTTTCTTTCTTTTTCTCCTTTACCTTTTTTTCTTGTTCGTGTTTCTTTAGGGGGGGGGGCATCTCTACATAGACTAACCTGCTACCCATGCTACGATGAGTAACATGGTTATCGTCGGCGGCTCCGACCTGGAATCGATGGCCTTCGTCGCCGTGGTCGTCCCGTTACCGTCTATCAACGTATCCGTCTCCGTTCTAACCTGGTTCTCCGCCATCGTTTGGTAGAGGAGCAGGAGGAGGAAGTAGATCATGGATGACGTATGACAGACGAACTTGACGTAGGGTATTGATAGGAAGTCCCGGTACCGCCCCCGGGGGTAGATGATATAGGCTATGGATAGGAGGGGGAAACCCAGGCCGATCAGGAAAACAAGAAGACCGGACCTGAACGCGTTCATGTCACGCCAGCCCGGCAGCCCAGCGTACCAGCGCTCGATCAACCGCTGCTGACAGTGAGGGTGGGCTACAAACTGCAGGGGACAAAAATAAAGATGGGAAAGACGCTTAAGAACGATATATATATCAAGGTAGAATGTATGTATGTTTAACAAAATGTGTGTATTAAAAATGACATAAACATGGTAAATATGAATTAGGAAACCGAATATTGACGAAATATATACGCCAGTTTAGAATGAACTCGTGTCTGTAATTATGATGGCCTCGAACATTGACATAACATGGAAATGTCCATTTATGTGCACTTGAATAATCTCTCCCAAAATGAAAAAAATAATGTAATTTTTATATAAATAAAAATAACTCACTGACTTTGTAATGACTTCAATTCTTTGTACTTTTATCTTTAAATTGAGGCCTTATTCTATTAATCTGCTTTTGATCAATTAATGAAGTATCTGACTTTTCCTTAATGATTTGATTGGGAAAACACTACAAAATGCGAAGCTAACTTGAATGAATCAACGCATGAATGTAAACAAATCCTTCTCAATTACACCAAAGTAAATTAGCGACATCACCACTACCACAAAGGTCATCCTAAAGTGACCACATGAAAACATAACCATATTAAGGAAGGCTTTATGGAAGAAATAATATATATTGACACAGTACTTGAGATAAAATGGTAACTCCCTTCTCATATCAAGTAAAGTTCAATGTCATTAGACCTATACGACAAAAAATAATCGTTGGTGTTGATGTAGTCACTGGCATACTGGGTGATATAGGTTATCACGCTTTTACCCCATTATGAAAGAGGTAAATGGGCTAATGTTTTTATAAAACGAATCTTCATTAAAGGACATTTCGTGATTAAAATTGACGCTTTGGGGTAAACGTGAGTCAATAGGGTCAGTCAGAAACAGGTCTTCAAACCGATCACAGCAATTGCATATCATCGGTCGGTTTGTAGTCGGTTTCCTTGGTATGACTGTAGTGTTATGTTTCATGTTTGACAAGAATGGCGCCTACCTTTCTTTGTTCAAAGTGAATGGCTGCTTTGACTCTGTTGGGCTGTTCGGTGGCAAGGGTTGAGTTTGGGTTACCCCAGCCGTACGAGTCGTGATTTAAGATGTAGGCCTGCTCACCCGAATCTCGTACCTGTATCGTAAAATAAAAGAAATAAAGAAAGCGATGATCGTCTTGTAAAATGAATGATGAAAGGCGCCAAACTATATACTTGTAAACTGATTGTTTTACCGTTTAAATCTATCGTCATGGGGACCGAGGTCTAGTGGTTATGACTCTCGTCTTTCTCTCAGAGGGACATGGGTTCGATTCCAGGCCAAGGTGTGTTTTCCTTCAGCAAGAAATTTACCGACATTGTGCTGCATTCGACGCACATGACCCAGGGCGAGGTGAATGGGTACCTGGTAGGATTTATTCCTTGACGATTTAGCGTGATATGGCGGCTAATATAAGCTATGGCCGGGGTAATGATACGAAGTATCAAGCGCAGTTGAGTATATACACATAGTAATTACGCTACATTAATGGACCATAATTATTATCATAAATTATTATGCTAACGTTATCTCAGCCACATGTTATGTTTCATAAATGATAGAGTATTCTGTAATGCTATACATGTAGAGTCACACCATCGAATCTGAATAAAGTATGACACCAAACCGACCGACAATGCAATTAAAAATAATAGCTTTGACTGGCCTGGAGTAAGATTCGTTTGTGAGACTAGAATTGAATAGTCTATTATTGCTGAATCACAACATAATGAGAAAGATATGCAGAGATGCCAACCTTTACGGAATATCAATCAGATAAGAAATGACAATGTGAATAACCAAACGGCTGAACCAAATGTTTTCTTACGAGACAAAACATGCTAAAAGTTTTTCGCTCAGTCATTCAATCGGGAAGTAAACACTGAATTTACATTAGAACACATCTCATTAATATTCATTCCGTAAGGGTTGGCAACTCTGAATACGACAAAAGGGAGTTATCGCAACACTACACGAACACTTTCTAGAACGTTGGATAATATATTGTCAAAAGCCCTTTGTAGACAAAGCAGTCTTATTCGAAAATCGGTGAATCAAAACAGCAGTATCTTCGTGTACTCTAGGCAAACGACATCTTTGCAATTTTTTCGTCAGCTCCGAAACTTGCGATTTACCACTTTTCGACAATGACCTCTATAATCTGTTCATTGTGATTTGACGGGCATCTTCAAAAGATTCTCAACGTTCCAAAAAACGACTATGTAGTGATTGAAAAAATTCGCTATTGACATTATATTTTGATACGCTAAAATAAGTTCTACATATTGGTATGATTTCTATAGCAAGATAACACACAATAATCCTAATTTCATATTCATCACGTTCATACACTCTTCAAGTCATTCATCTAATGACATGTACTCTATGCAATTTATTGGCTGATAAAAATGTTAGGGTTTTATGAAACTTGGTCCATGCGGGGGCCGACGGGATGCGCTTAGATCTTCTTATATGTGAATGTGATCAATGCCGAAAGTTCAATTTTTAAAGTTTTAAATTACTTTTATTCGAAAATACACATCATACCAATATGAAAGGCCTATATACATACAATTATGTTCATAACAATGTATGGTAATTATGTACATTCATGATAATTGCATATCCTCTGATTGGAGGTAATTTCTCTGAAAGCAATTATTCGCAGCGAGGGAGACTTAATAGAGCTTCCGAAATTAAACAATCAGAAAATAACTATTAAATGAATGTGCATAACTGCAGTTCATCAAAGTTCATCGAAATGCTACAATCATTTTGGAAGAAAGTAAGAAATATTTTTTTTAAAGAAATTAATTCATCTTCCAATATATAGAGGTGCAATACAACACCGATCTTCTATTTTTAGCTTGTATCAATTCAAATAAGCTATACACTACATAACACATGTAAATAGACCATTCATGGAAGCGACCAACCCTTTGACATCTTCCTCACACAGAACTCTGTCAAAATGACGTCACAATGCCATATCAACCGTCTGCTTCTACAAGATGGCAACACCAGCACGGGTTGACAATATAGGCAAAACACGATTAGAGCACGTGCGTGCTTCTGACGTCACAATTCACACACTTTTATCCTAGTCTTTTAAAGTAATCTCACCTTCATCATCATGTCATATAGAAATGGAGACACCGCTGTCTTTTTATGGTTTATACACGAATGTTCATCAATGTGTTAAAACCAATTATTTGCAGATTTTATTTGCATCATGCTCCGATTTTACAGCACAAATCCCTAATTTCCGCAATGAAATGCCACGAGCCGAAGAAGATTAAATCGACAAAATAGGCCGACAATGCGTGCAGATCTCTTCAACAAATATAAAATGAATGTCAATCTGTCACCCAATTTCTAAATGAGACCCTATTTTGAGAAAATCTTGTTGATATAGGCCTTATTATCGCATTCTTTATACTCGCTGACTTGGCCAGAACCATGCGTACCCTGAATGTATAAAATAATAATGAAGAAATCTTCTGTACGTCACTGTAAACTAATAGAACAATCCCAACATTGACTTTTAATCTCACCTTTGGTATCCACGTTATTCTTGATTTCAATTCATTGGAAAAAAAAATCGTTTTATCACCAATGATTTTTTTCTTCAGCTTTTGATGTATTTTGTCAACAAAATTTGGTGAAATCGTTAATCCAATGAGCTGAATTTTAAAATCTTCCAACTTGACATATTGTAAGAGTAATGTTGACTCATCACTGGTAGTTAATAATAGGCAACGCGTGCTATATGTGGTAAACTTTTTAAACCCCCAAGTTTTCACCAGGGGTCGTTTTTATAAAGAATTACAGGTACGGAAATTTGTCATTTTTCATACGCCATACAGTACAAGGGCTCAGCAGCCAATCATAATCAAAGTTTATCATAAGTTTATCAATAAAAGAATGATGAAGTTATTGAATTTTAAGTATTGGCAGTATCTTGTGAAAACATGCATGTCGTCATGAATATACAAGGGGTAGATTAATGATGTCACATTCCGACTCTCCCATATTTCTCATTATATTACATGAAAGTAAATCATTTCAAATTTTCATTAGTGTCTGAAAATGTTCCCTTGCTTAGGAATAAGTTTCAACAATGATTATCCTAAACTATTAATCAATAGCAAATCCCATTTCTCCATTCATGGAAGAAAGCAATTGAAAAAAAAAGGCAATTTTATTGCGTAATATTATTTATTTCAAAAGAATAAGTGGGAATATGGCCTCATTAGCTTCCTCACTGCATATTCATGAGGACATGTATAGAACCGAGTCAGATGCATTATGTAGCATAAAGCAAGATGTCAGACTAACCTGGTCCAGTAGATCAGCAGCGAACTGCTCACACTGGTCTGCTAGTTCCTGGAACTGGTCACAGAACTCGTATTTGGTCCTCATCAGTTTCCGTAGTTTCGCACACAGCTCAAACGTAGTATTGAACGGATCTGATGACGTCAGAGAAATATAAGACTGGCTAGCCAAGGCCTTGTATAGATTGAGCATACCAACAGAGTTCTCCAGGGTGTGGACCTCACTTTGGTCCACATACTCCCGAGGGTCCTTTATCCTGGCTCCTGCCTCCAGGAGGATCTTGATCACATCGAAATGGTTGTGTTGAGCAGCCAGGACTAACGGCGAGACGTCGGGGTGAAAATCACCATTTAGCGCCTTGCAATTCAACGCTTCCTACAGTAGATATAGATATATTTTAGAATAAACAAGGGGTCATGAAAAAAGATACACCTGTACTTGATATTTTATAACAATCAAATTATGTATCATCCAGTTCTTTAAATGTTTTCAATACTGGATTATCATTTTTTTTCTTTAAAAATCAACTTATGAGAGTCTTATTTACACCTTTATCATAATAATCATTATCATCTTCGTTATCATCACCATCATCATCGTCATCATCGTCTTCATCATCATCATCATATCCCCACCCCGGGTAACCACCACCACCGTCATCATCATAATCATCATCATCTTCATCGTAGCCGTCGTTTACTTTGTCATCGTCATTATCAAATTCTTCATCGTTACCACCATTAACATCACTCCCCCACCACAGCAACCACCATCCCCACCAACATCACTCCTGACATTGAAACAAACTTGAACCACCACCACCACCACCACCAGCAACACTACCACCACTACCACCACCACCATCACCACCACTACCACCAACGACACTACCACCACCACCAACACTACCACCACCACCACCACTACCACCACCACCACCACCTCCAACACTACCACCACTACTACCACCACCACCAAAAACAACAACATCCCCAGCACCATCACCATCATCACCGTATCAAAGTAACTACCAACCCAACGACCATGATCACCACCATCATCACGAATACCATCACGACCGTCACCGCCATCACCACCACAAACACCACCACCGCCCTCCACAATCATCACCTCTTTCTGTTTCTATGGTATTACTTTCAGTATACTTACTGGAATATTTTTCTTCTTTATATGATCGCATATGAGTCGTACACCCTGGGTAAATTGAGCATCTACTGCACGTAATAAACTATCACCGAGTTGAATATTATGATCCAATAATAACTTTACTATATCTGAAAAAAGAAACATGAGAAAGAATAAACAAGAACGTTTTTACTGATATCATTGAGATTGTTTACATTAAATAAAGGTTCATTTTACACCATATGTATTTATATCTATCCAAACTTTTACTTTTTATAATATATACCGGTATATAAAGACATAAATAGCATTTCATTAAAATGCTAATGATTTGAAAGATATATAATTTCAGTCATGTTTACCCAAAAAAAAAAAAAAATGCGATTTCATCATATCCAATTTTCGTTTAATCATGCAACCGTTGCTTTCAGTATACAAACAGATTGTCTCAATTATCTCTATCTTTGCCATTTAATTTCATGCTCATTGAGAAAGGGAAATTTGAAACAATGTGCAATTTAACTTCATAATGAACATTCTATTTACTGAGCATCTGCTACACATATACAATGTTTAATACTACCATGCACCGATTTTGCTCAATTCATTAATCCCAGATAATTTTCATGTCCTAGTTTTTATACTAGCATAGGCATCAAAACGGCAATATCACCGAAGGCATCGATCCTGGGGTGGGGGATAGGAGCGATCGCCCCCAATGGAAATGTTATTTTGACAAGTAAAAAAATTCAAAAGATACAATGCAAATGTATGTTTTACACAGCATCGTAAAGCAATATAAAATCATTAAACTTGGCACAGAAATACTTCTAAACATACACTTTTATTGGCGCAAATTTCTAATTTTTGTCATTTTTTCATCTTTGTCACCCCAATCCGAAAACATGGATGGACGCCCCTAGTAATCACTGTTAGGTTGGTGACGAATGTGGGTCGATAATTATAGGTGTCACTTAGTCAATTATGACTTTGCCCCAGATTCACAAATTGGATTCAATTGTCTATCTACTTTAGGCCGCCAATTCATGTAAAAAAAGTGAATCAAGGTACTTAATTATGTGAAATTGTGAGGAAAGGTGACGTGAAAGGGTTATACAGGTTCATCATGGCATTTTCAATCTTTAAATTGCAAGAATACCAGGGTGTAAATGTTTTGATGTGTTATATAAAGGGTTAACTATACGAGTCTATTTACCAGTTGGCATGGTTGGTGTGGTATATAACAATCACCGCGTATACACTGCAAAAACTCAGGTGTTGATTTAACACCAGCCCGGAATCTTTATGTCCACACCAGAGAAGTGTTAAACAACACCAGTTTTGTTTCGGTCTAACACCAGAAAGGTGTTTACACAACACCAATTAGTATTAAAACAGCATCGGTTTGATTCCAAACTGGTGTTGTTTCAACACTCCTCTGGTGTGGATATATATAGATTCCGCGCTTGTGTTAAATGAACACCGGAGCTTTTGCAGTGTAGAGACGTAGGTAAGATATTCAGTTACCTGTCTATTGCAAGTGGGATCACCCAATATGCCTCCCTTTAAACATGGCTTTAAAAGTAATATACGCTTTGTTGTTTGTGAAATACCCCTTATTCCAATTGATTTGATATGAAATTAATACTGTATTTAGTATGAAAAGAAATGGTATTGTGCTTTACACGATTCAAACTCTTCAACATCACGTTGACCCATTTACTCGAGAACTATATGGCTTTACCAAAACCGGACGTGAGTTAATGAAAAGGATTAATTAACGATGGTAATAAATCAGGTTGAAAATTGAATTTTGTGATTGATTTTCGAGCGATTACTTAATAATAATTCCTTAATTAGATACTTGCTAAGAATCTTGATAATGATAGCTGATCGAGTAATTCGTAACCTTGAATTAATTATCCATGCAGATTAATTTAATTGCTAGCCATTCAACAAACATTGCGGTGAAAATGAATGATATGAAAAAAATAGCTGAAAATAAATTTGCGTATATTCTATTAATTGGTCAATAAAAATAGTCTTGGCTCTGTGTATAGACCCACTGGTTTCATATAATTGCATACAAAGCTCGATGGCATCTGTCGGGATGCCATCCATGGATTTATCCATGAAAGTGTGTTCGCCTTTCATTCGGGGATAAACTTTTATCGTATTAAGTCCATTTTGATCTAATTCAGTCTCTCGCGCTGTACAGGGTCTTTGAATTGTAATGATTAATTACCGCCTGGTCATTCGCGGCCTCTCATCATGTAATCACAATAATTTGTGAGGATTTATGTCGTCATAGATCACAGGGGGGAATTCAATTGATATTACACGCGAGGATCCCAGTAGGGGGGGGGGGGGACACGGGTAGCATGCCCCCTTTCAAGTTTGACCCAAATTTGTACAAGAATCGCAACCTGTTGTATGATGTACCCCCTCTTGAGCCCCATCGATGAAAATTGGTCCCTTGTTTGGAATAAAAACCATTTTTATTTTGCTTGTAAATTGTATATCCCCCTTCAAAAATCCTGCTTCCGCCTCTTATTTGAATGATATTTCAGCATATTCGGTTCGTTTGACATCTCTATTTTGCCTGTGATAATGAACAGGAAACGGGGTTATTAAACGTGTCATATCAGCAATGCACTTTGCTAGACACATAAATAACTCTATGACATCAAAGGTATTCAATTATTAGCTGTTTCCAATTATTAGTACACCAATTTGGGAATTAATTCCTTCTCATATTCGATGAGTTCTATCGAATTTATAAAAGTTAGTTTTCCTCACAGCAAATGTAACAATTCAATAATCTAGCGACAGTGATAAACGATGCAAATAATTGGCAGATATTATCATAAATTAGCGATTCGCTTCGGTGCTATATTGTTGGCTTTTGTAATGTAAGCACTTCTAAATCGTAAATTTATTTATCAAACAACTTTCAATGTTTGCACTAAATTTCAGTCTCTGTAATCTTAAGCAAAGTTGGATATCTATCTCAATATTTTGATCCTTGACAAATCGGGTTTCAATAAATATTTGTTGATAAGTTTAAAGTATCCAATTAAAAAGATTGTTCTGTGACATTATTTTAGCTGAAGATTTTCTAAATCAAATCCACTTTCCTACACCAACTTGCAAATATACACTGTACCTCTACTTGGATTGTTTTTAATAACTTCTGTTGTGATACTACATCTGCTAATTTGATTTTACTGCTTCGAGGGCAAATTTCAGACGACTACTACTACTACTACTACCATTGGCGTACCGTGGGTCACAAGCAAAAAAAAAAGTCACTTAGGGGGCGCGCGAAGCGCGCTCAATTGCCACGTAAACTGACCTAATAGAGACGTTTCTAGGACTGCATGTGCCATTAAAAGAATATGTTTCTCACTGTTCAAATAATGCGAGCGCGAAGCGCGAGCTGAATTATTTTAATACAGTATTTAGACCAGAGAAGGGGACATTTTTAGGACTGTTTTTAGGAATTCATCATAATTGTAAACCTATCTCACCAATCCACTAATGCGAACGTAAGCACTGAATTGAAATATTTTTTATTCAGACTCTAAAAGGGGGAAATATCACTTTAAGTATTCGTGAAAAGAAGCATGTAACTTCATAAAACAGAAATATACTCGAAGTGCGAGGAAATTTGATATGTATTGACTTGAAAAGGGGATGTTAGTACAACAGGATTATATTTATCTTAAACAGACATTGCGACTACCAGAATGATGAATACATAGGCCCTCAGCAAATTATGTATCATAAAGTTATGAGAAAAAAATACTTATGTATTATAATGTCTTGTCATATAGTATATATAATATATATACACTAGTTTCTTTTTCCTCTACTACGTCTCTCTTTTGTTCTCCCTCTTTTTCTCCTTTTATTTCCCCCGGTTTGTTTTTGTCAGCCGATGGGGAGGGGCACGTGCCTTCCATAGTTACACCACTGACTACTTGACTACTACAACTACTACTACTACTACTACTTTTACTACTACTACTACTACTACTACTACTACATCTACTACTACTACTGCTACTACTGCTACTACTACTACTACTACTACTACTACTACTACTACTACTACTACTACTATACTACTGCTACTAATACTACTCCTATACAATAACCAGTATACTTTACGTCTGCTGCTGCTACTATCATTACTTCTACTACCATTACTATATATACTACTACTACTACTACTACTACTACTACTACTACTACTACTACTACTACTACTACTACTACTACTACTACTACTACTACTACTACGTCTACTACTATTACTACTACTACACTGTACTACTACTACTACTACTACTACTACTACTGCTACTACTTCTACTACTACTACTACTTCTACTACTACTACTACTACTACTACTACTACTACTACTACTACTACTACTACTACTACTACTACTACTACTACTACTTCTTCATCATCATCTTCTTCTTCTTCATCATCTTCTTCTTCATCATCTACCACCGGGGATACTGCTTCGATTTCAACTTCATACGCTACGTCACTACATTATACGACCCTTTATCTCCGCAGTACCATCAATCAATTGCCTTGCAATTTGATTTTTTACCATAGATTTTTGAAGAAAAAAAGCAAAATATGTACCTGAATTTCCATTTTGTATTGCTATGACCAAGGCGGAATTTCCATCTGCATCTGTGCAATTGACGTTGAGGTCTGGAGCGTTTTCGAGAGCGAAGATGATAGCCTTACGGTCTCCCCTCTCTGTTGCTTGGAGGAAGAGTGATTCCACTGAGTTCTCTGGCATCTTGGACATCTTGAAAGTTGGACTCCCTTTCTGTTGGGGGAAAAAGAGAAACAAACAAAAATCAGGGTTATTAATTCTTAATTCATTTTTTTCCTTACAATATTAGAATGCCGAACGAATGTTCAAAGAAAAAATGCAGAAAAGAGAGATATGAAACTGCAATATCATGAACATATAGATTCATGTAACCTTTTTATTTATGGCAATTAAATATTTAGTTGATCACCAATTTTTCTTCACACGGGTAATAATAATATTATTCTTTCATTGCTTCATATTTTCTTTTAAGGTTTTTAGCATTAGAATTAACAAGATATTGAAAAAGAATGTCTTAACAAGTTGAAAACTTGCAAATTCATATGTGAAATCAAGCGATTATAAGGGTCAAATCGTTAATGCCATTTTATGGATATTAGTCGTTATATTCATTTATTTTGGCTATGAGAAAAATATATTGATGCATTAAAATTGGTTCTATATATGAACATTTTTCTTCCTTTTTGCATGCAGATGCAATTTTAATCATTTTTAAGGTTCAGCATGAAAAAAATTATCAGGGCAAGCTTTGAAAATTTGTTTAATTGTACTGGATCGATTTAAAATACAGCTTAGTATACTCAACTTGTAGCGCGCATATTCATTCCAACTCTCTTTAAAAAGTTGTATCAAAAGATAAACATGTAATTATTATTAGAATCACGTTGTTAACGACTTCCTGGCAATTCTATTGAGGATGGCCTCCACCTTTGCAAATTATTTTGACATTCGACCCGCCATTTTCTTCTAATTCGATACAGTTCATCCTCTATAACTATCATAGTCAACCGCTTTACATGGCCCGATTCCCTTGCTTTTCATCCCGTCAATTACCGGGTTGCTACTCTGAGGTGACAGGACTTACAGGCATTCATGCCTGCTCGGTGAACTTTATTTCACTTTTCTCAGAGGGATAGGGTAATAAAATGTCCTGTCGAGCGATGGAAGAGTGTATTTTTTATTCAAATCTACAGGTGACTCAATATACATGATATATATTGTCCACTTATCTTCATTTAAAGATGCATGTAACATATAAAACATAAAGGTGGTATGTGCAAGCAAACCATAAAATACGTGTATTCCTTTTTTTTAATTGTCTTTTCGTACATCTGATTCAAAACGTCGTTAAATTAGGTTAAAGAGAAAAATAGTTCTATCCGTTTTGTTCGAGATATTGCATTCATTTCGCGCTAAATGAATACACCAACACTATCAGTAAATTAACTGCCCAAGGAAATACTCAATGACCAGTTCTTAATGTTGTATAATATCATTTCAATGATAGATCTCACTGTGTTTTTTTTTTTGAAAAGTGGTGATTAAAAACAGACCAATCGTTTGGAATTGACTCTACCAGATTAAACCACTAGATAATAATATGATAACATTTCAAATGCAAAATTGCTAATATCTCATTGTCTTGTTGATATTATTATTGGACAAAGGACATAGGACTTTTAATCAATTATATTATGCAGGAAAGCTTAGCAAAATTGTTAATTTAATTCTTCATTGGTATATAATACAAAGTGACCAACAGCACATGCTGAAAGTTTGAATTTACAAAAAATTATGAAGTACAATATAATAAGGCATTATGACTTATTTCATTAAGATATATTGTTTCTTTAAATGTAAAGCGTATCATGACAAGACTTTCATGTGATGTAAAAAAAGACATACATTCAAAAAAATCAATTTCGCCAGCTTTACCAAACAAAACCATGACCAATTTCAGCAAAACTCCCCGTTTCCTTTTTTTATTCTTTAAAATCTAAACTCATCGTAAAATACCGGTTGCTGAGATAGCGAATCCCCATTGTCTTGGTCCTGTCCTGGTGTTTGGTTAGATCCGGGTATAAATCCCATCATAATATCCAATGGTGTCGATTCATTCTGGAGAAGCAGCGGACTGGCATTATTCGGTATGTCCATGGGGTTTACAACAGTCTCTGTGGTGTTGAGGACACCACCTCTTCGGTCGCCCTCACGACTGGGATCCATACCTGATGGGGTTGACTACCACAAGGAATAATTCAAAGAGCAGAGGGATATCCTGGTCAATATTTGTATCCCCTCCCTCTGTCCTCTCCTCTTTCTATATCTGTAGTTTCCAGCTAGCTAGGTATATTGGATGATGCATTCTGTGATGTTTATCATCAATATATCTTTCATGTTGATCTTTCATGGGATACAGATTCCTAGGTGCATCATGCGTCAGTTTCTTTCAGTAAAATCTTGAGTTTGCAAACGTTGTGGCTTTGGTTTATGCTCGTCTGTTTAAAGATGGTTTGCGGGTCAACGTACGATGTGCATGCAGTCTAAGGAAGATGTAAAAGTGGACCGATTTTGGCAAAATGTAGGATAGTAAACGTATATAGGCTCAGCGAAAAAAAGGTTTGCAATGGTTTGTTAGGTTTATCAATCAGGCTAAGACTCCTTCCTTGTTAGCATGAGAAATGTAACGAAGAAGCACGATGGCATGAAAGAGAGCAAAATATTTCTATGGATAGCAATATTCAAGTTTTGCTAAAGTGTTGACCGTACACGATTCATGGACGTGGAAAAGGAAACCGCGCCTGCTGAATGCTGTTGACCATCCACAGTTCTAAGCTCTTTGGTAACAAATATTCGTATACTTGTTTGAGAACAAGTTCGTCACTATAGTAACACTTCGACCTAAAGGTAAACCAAATAACAACGCTTCCTCATAGATTTGTGACGAAGGATTTGCTTTTAATGAATAAATGAAACAAAATTCCGCCGTAAGAGGATAAGTAGTGCTAAGCTCTGCTCGAACCGGACTAAAGAACCATGAATAAATCAAATCCAACTACATTATCTCATCTTCTTTGCCTTCTGTTTTCGTCTCTCTATCTCTCTGTGGGATGTTTTGAGTGGAAGTTTACCAAGGGCAGGTGGGCCAATCAACAAGGGGATGCAAATCGGCAACCCGACACAATGTCATCGATATAACGCTTAGTGTTCTTGCTTCAATCAATAAGTAAACGTCACATGCGTACACACATCGGCTGAAGTGAGGCACCTGGTAAGGGTGCTTATGTTCCGATGCCAATCAACGAAAAAAACAAGTTGTCAAAAATGTGTAAGTCACCGGCGAAGTGGTTCCGAGAATGAGCATCCTTTCTTCCACTCCATGGATTTAAAATTAATTCTAATTAGATTACCCTGGTTTGATAAGAGCAAAATGTGTAGAAAATGGCAAGGTATGGGTTTCCTTAAGTAACACAACTCATCAAGGTCAACGGGGAGGTTCGTGTGTCCATTGATTCTCACTTTGATGACGATATCACACGGCGACAAGAAAGCAAATCTGCAGTCAACTGGATCTGGATTCTTGTTTCCGGTAAACGTTTGATCCCAGCTTTTATTCACAATAAAATGCCTTTTATTTCATTTCAAGGTGAGAATTATAATCCTCAAAATCCTACTAAGAGTAAAAGTGCGTCAAGGGTACAACCATCTATTCATGTTAAGAAGCCGCGCAAAGTATCAACAAAGTTTTAATAACAGACCAAATTAGTTTCAAAGAAGACTCAATGTGTCAAGCACATAAGTGATGATAACTTGTTGATGATAAACACTTGGTATGAATCCACAAACACAGGCCCTGTTGTCTTTACGAAAAGTGTGAGTGTGAAGAGCAGAAACCAAGAGGAGTTTAAATAGCGAAGATGAATCAAATGATCCTAGTAATATGGTCCACTACAGGTGCCATTAAAAAGAGATGCAACTTTCGTTCCTAGGGTCTTGGAGATCAATACACAAGTGGTCCCTGCCTGACATCATTCATGAACGGATGGCGATACATTCCAGTCAGTCCTTTATTCTGATTTTCCAACTGTTCATGATCGTGTCCGGCTACCATCAAATTAATCCAGGAGGCACCTTCAACACGCCATCTACTTTACCAGTCACGAATCTGTTCGCAACTCACTAAACAAGTTGACGAAAAACACAAATTAAAACCAACCAGTAACGGTCGGGGCAGGCCACCGTCTCTATCCAGTGTTTAATTAATTACTTCAATCGAATTCGCTCGTTTAGATTCCCGACTATTTCTTTATCCTTTGGCATTAAAAAAGATCGAGTCTATCAGTTGACATTTCCTCCTCTCTACACGGCGAAAAGATTTGCCATTCTGCTCTAATTTGCAGCAATCGTAAGTCTTTGTTCGGTGGAAATAGCGACAAAGGGGAGCGCTCTCAATTTTTGAAATGTCGCGGAAAAATGATGAGCGGATAATAATGCAGTCGATAGCGAACGTAGTAAATTACGCTCGATCGCGATCATTATGGCCTGAACGAAGGTGAAGGAATATTGGAGGGAAAATATAAGATAGAGGACGCATCTTTATTGAAATGCTCGATATTACCATTGTCACGGCTGACCGATAATTTATTGACAGGAAATCGATCCGATTTGATCGTCCGTGACCGACTCATTGTCGGAGTGATTTTAATACAACTCAAAAGGTGTGTTTGATTATGAGATGACCATCTAGTTAACGAAACACCGGTCAGAGTTTGGGCGTATTGTAAATTGGAAATATACATTGGTGGATAGATTAGTCCTTGTTAATCAAATTATAGAGTTGAACAAAAAGACATTCATAATCGTTTTGCACGACTTCTCAACGAATCGACTTGGATCGTGTAGTCTGCTAATAAGTTTTTGTGTGTTCGACTGTGCGTGAGTGTTTGAGGGTTCGTGCGTGTGCGTGAATGATTTAGTGAGCGTGTGGAAGCGTTTATGCGGGGTTTTTTTATGTTTGTTTATTTCTCAGATGGACTTATCTATCGTGCATGCATCATGGAAATTTAAACGATAAACACAAAAAAAATTGAAATGCCCCGATTTATCAATGATTTCAGCATGATATTTCGCTCTTGATATATCTTTAGACTACCACGTGACCAAGGCAACGCAATATCGGCATATAAAATGGTATCTCATTTAGTATTTCCAAATCTTGTGCTTATTTTCAACCCATTTTTGTTTAAGTGGACGAACTTTATTCATTTACACGACCCCAAAGATGACGATCACAGGAAAACAAAATATACAAGACAGAAAAGGGTATCAGATTGAAGGAAAAATAGATAGATAAATAGATAGATAGATAGACAGACAGATAGATAGATAGATATATAGATAGATAGATAGACAGACAGATAGATAGATAGACATATAGATAGATAGACAGATAGATATACAGATAGATAGATAGATAGATAAATTAAAAGGAAGATAGAGATAGAGAGAGAAAGAGAGAGAGAGAGAGAATGGGCGAAAAACAGGGAAAGAAACAAAAAGATCATCAACGATTTAGATATCTATCATTGGGATGACAATCAAACCATCTGCTCCTTCGAGTGATTGTATTTTCATCGCAAATTAATCAAATATGTATCATGGTTACGGACTCGCCTCTCTGCAGCACAAAATGAAGCCATAAATCAATACTTATAAATGACGTCACATACAATCTACATTGTGACGTGTACCACGGGCTGCATCACACAATGCTCTAGTTACATTGGCAAAAAACAACTAAAAACTGACAAACGATAATGCGTTATTACCAATAGCAAACCATCGATCAGATTGGAGTAGGTTTCATTGGTGTGACCTGTGAAACCAGCATCAGAACGATCAAAATATATTACGATATTACCAATGACATACAATCGATCGGTTAGGAGTCTGTTCGTTTGTGTGACTGTTTTCATCACGTTGTACAATGAGCTATTGTAACTGGATTCCGTCACAACCTGTCCTGGGAATATGGGCGTTTTTTCCCACCAGCGAATAATTAAGTTCACTCGACGTAGCTTTGGTTGGCTGAACGATAAATCCTGTCTTTCTCATTTGCTGCGCCGACGAACTTCTCCGGAAAGAGCCATGACGCTCATAAATAAATATTCACAATAAGTTAAGGGAAAATTTGTAGAAAGAATCATTCCACAATCGATTTAGTGTGCTGTATGTAATTTGAAGTGGAAAATGTTAAATTATCATCGATTAAGTGGTCTGAATGCAGTTACTTTCTCTGGTGATTTATACACACACTTCTATCACACACTCTTCAAAAAGAGTGCGTTTCTAGTGATTTCGAAGTGGAAGTGTATTTTCAGTCTTGAATTAACCAAAGAGATTGCCTTTCTTCCTCTTTGCTCTAAATTCACTAAAAATCTCCATTTTAGAATCCAATACCAAAAAGATAATAGTTAAGTAAACACATGCTATGAAGTTCCAAATCGTGTACTAACCAACCCGAAAAAAAAACTATCAAGGAAAATTTTAAACATTTGTAACTTTTTTAACACAACAGTAATAGCAATAATAATAATAATAAATAATAATAACAACAATAATAATAATAATATTAATCTCAGATGACGCTGTTTTTCCAGCGGGCCCTGTATAACATATTTTATTATTACCCTTCTCCATTCTCATATGTCAAGAAGGCAGAAGGTCCATAAAAAGTCTTTGGTATGACTCGGCCGGGGATTGAACTCATGACCTCACGTTCATGAGGCGGGCGTTCTACCACTGAGCCACCATGTCCGGTCAGAGGATAATAAAAAGAGGGTCTAAAAATCCCGGGCACTTAGATGATCCAACGTACCCAGATCTCTCCCATAACCTTGAATCTTGCATACCAAAACAATATCACCAAAGTCATGGAGTTATTGGTGAACTGGAGTGGTCGCTGGACAGCACGTGTTTACATGTCACAATCAGGCCGAAATGTAGGTCACGGCTAAAAACGATTGCTTTGTAAAAACAACGGATGCAGTCGTCAGCTTATTACAAAAAGGGTGACGAAATTCTCGTAGATTGTCGTAGGAACATCGATATCAAAGCTGGATGTATTCATTGGTTTTATTATCATTATGGAAGTACAAGAGGTTAATGACAATAATAATTAAGTACATATTATTTACCAATCCCCAATGCAATGTAGAGAGCTCAGGGCACAATGAACAAAATAAATTAGATCTGTATATACCCATGGATATTAAGAATAGAAAGCGTTAAATAGGTAAGTATTCCGGTAACGTTTAAATGAATAGACAGAAGTACACAGTCACGTACTCAAGGGAGAGAGATATTTCAATGAGTGTAAAATAAATCATTGATCATTTTTTAAAGAAAAACTTTCACACCCGAAAAATATAAAGTTTAGGTGCTTTCCTCATCATTATACTATGCCATCTTCGTGAGGTAGTATCTCATATTTGTGAGACAGTATGGCATCTTCTAAAGCTAGTATGTCATCGTCATAAAGGCGACCACTCACCTTACGATTGGTCTGCGATCCGATTTTGGAATAATACGTAGTAGAATTTGATGTTATTATTGAGACGTGAAATATCTTACTGTGTAATGTTCAAATCTGTGACTATGTTGCCATTCTTAGAAGCGAATTTAATATCTAGACGTAATGACGTCACAGTAATCGTACGATTGGCCACGATTTGAAACTAATTTGGCCTTTACTCCAAAATAAAGGCTTGCAATCATCGAACATTTTTTGTATTAGTATTCGTTTAGTTAATTTGAATCTCAAATAAAAAGATACTTTTTATTCACATTTTTAGATAATCAGCAAAATGCCATTTTGCTCCTAAATCTGATCGTAATGTGTGCGGGGCCTTAAAAGTGCATGCTATCTTTGTGAGGTAGCATGCTATCTTCATAAGACAGCATGCTATCGTTGTGATATAGTATGCTATTTTAGTGAGATAGCATGCCATCTTTGTGAGAAAGCATGCTATTTTCATAAGACAGAATGCTATCATGGTGAGAAAGTATGCTATCTTAGTGAGATAGCACGCTATCTTCATCAGACAGAGTGCTATCATTGTGAAATAATATGCTATCTTTATAAAACAGAATGTTATCATTGTTAGATAGTATGCTATCATTGTGAGAAAGTATGCTATCTTTACAAGAGAGAATGCTATCATCGTAAGATAGTATGTTATCATTGTGAGATAGTATGCTATCTTTGTGAGATAGTATGCCATCTTCATGAGATAATGTGCCATCTTCATAAGAGAGAATGCTATCATTGTGATAAAATATGCTATCTTAGTTAGATAGCATGCTATCTTCGTGATAAAGCATGCTATCTTCATTAGACAGAATGCTATCATGGTGAGATAGTATGGTATCATTATGTGATAATACGCTATCTTTGTGAGATCGCATGCTATCTTCGTGAGATAGCATGCTATCTTCATAAGACAGAGTGCTATCATTGTGAGATAGCATGCCATCATTGTAAGATAGTACCCAGCTTCGTAAGATAAAATGTCATCTTCATAAGATAGCGTTTCATCTTCGTGAGTATGCTATCAGTATTTTAAGTCTTTGGATTAAAATTCTTTTAGATAAATTTTAATGGTTCAAGCGTACATTTTCATTTTGAATGTAATAATTTTTTTTTGGATAATTTAATATGACAAAAAATACAATAAAAACAATTAATTTCTGCCAAACCAATAGTTATGCAATATTATATTTGTTAAAAAGTAGTCGACTGACGAAACCTTTTCTGTTTAAATTTGATTAAAATGTTCTTTAAAAACTATTCATTAATCCACAATCTGAAAAACGGGATAAAATAACTGATCTGTTATTAGTAAATATGCTTGCTGTAAAACGAAAAAAAGACAAATTAGTCAAATTATTGATTTCGACCATTTATTTGGTCGAACGCATAATCACCATACTTATAGAGACTGATGATAAATAAAGAGAGGGAGAGAGAGACAGAGAGAGAGTGCCAGAGTGATATAAGGAAAATTAAAAAAATGAAAATGAAAATCCATAATTTTTATTTTTCAGGAAAGCGGGGAGGGCGAGAGGGGAATATTTTAAGGCATAACAAGAAAGACATGTGTGGGGGCGGGGTATGAGGGCGAACGTATCAAGCATACCTATTCATATTTCCTACATTGCTGTACACATCGACGAATCACGCACCGTGAAACTTCAAATATTGTCTGAAGTAGGCAGGTAATTAGCGAATTATTTGCAATTGTGACAAGTGTGGTAGTAATAATGGGAAGTGCTTCAGTAAACACGTGTTGAGAGGAGTACTTGAGTTGAAGTCCTAATATTGGATTGCCATTCGATATCCATTTCACGTCGATTTTCCTGAATGAAGTTGGGGTGGCACTTTTCTCATTTTTTGTGCGTCTTATTATCGAGTCAAAGGGGATTCCGGAGAAGTTCTCGCCGTTTGCGATTAAAAGTACATAATTAATATTTAATGTACCATCCTAAAGACTGGTACAGGAAGAAACCACATCCCATAATACAAGCTGAATTATAGCTGAAGTATAACAAGAAAAAATATCGTATCTCTTAAAAAAAATCATCACATTCACGAAACGAAGTAAATGAAGGATACGCAGTAGCTTATAACATCGGGCTGTTAAAAAAATCACTGACAAAACTTTTCAATGAACATTCCACTGATATAAATCAGAAGAAATATTTAAACAAATGTTATCAGAACACTACGATTTTGGCGTGATTGCAAATTGCTCTAAAGTGAGGAAATTATTAACCGCAACCTCCATGTATACACAGATCTGAGAGTGCCGCCGCAAAAATGAATGCTGGTATAGGGAAAACGAGTGATGTCAATTAACTTCATGGAACTGCGAGAGTTCACAATACCGTCCTACTTTTATTAAAATGTTTTCGGGGGAATGTTATCTAAGGTAAGGCCAGAAAATTAAGGGAATGACCGCTATTGCATTTCAATTTGGCTATTTCAAGCCTAACAATTCATAAACACAACGTCTTTAATACCCGATCAAGCAAACTATTTAATTTTCGTTTAATCAACGCCCCCGGGACACCGCCTACTCTATGATGTGGCCGAAAACTCATTGGAGGACATTGCCTTGTACTTCAATAAGGAGAATAAAGAGAGAGGGGGGCTGGGGCTGGGGCCGAGGAGTGAGAGAGGGAAGAAAGGGAGGGAGAGGGGAAAAGAGGGAGATGGGGGGGGGGCGGGCGGGAGGGGTACCACTTTAGTGAGCTTTTCTTCGTCGAAATACTGACTGAATAAAATCATTAAGTACAAAAGAAAAAGGGTGCTTGTGACATCTCCCTATTACCAGAGAGAGAGAGAGAGATAAAGAAGGAAGGAGAGAGAGGGGGAAGGGGGGGGGGGGAGAAGGGAGAAGATAGATAAGAGAGGGAGAGAGGCGGGGGAGGTAGGTATAAAGAACATTGAATGTGAAATCACGTTGCATACTTGTCAGCTGCATGCACTGTTTATGGTTAAGGTTGGAAACTGTTTGAGAACCATGTCAAGATACAAACCGCGGGTGGAGCTTTTACCGGCTGAGTGCAAGGGTGAGAGCACATGCAGCATTCACAGATATGCCCCGGGGCGCCGTGGTGAAGTGGCAAGAGCAACATAAGTTGGAAGAGAATGCTTTTATAATGATGATGATTGGAAAGTGGAGAGGATGAAAAAATAAGAGGGAGGGTAAAGCGGGAAAGAATTGGTGGCGGCAGAAGAAAGGGGGATGAGGACCTAGGAGGTGTAGGAGGGGAAAGAGCAGGGGGGGGGGGAGAAATGAATGGGACCTTAAAATATCTGAGAGTTAAGAAATTAAGAATATTACACATTAAAAAAGTTTATTTTTTTCTTCTCAAGACATGACTTGTGAAGTAGATTAGATGGATATCATTTTACATAAAATCACAAGTCAGAATAAAATAAAAACAAAACCCAAAGTTTACCCATGGGATGCAAAAGCGATAATGAGTATTTTATCCCGCAAATGATAAACGTTAATCAAATTATTTCGTTTGCGAAGTATATATATTTCCACCTTACGATCTTTGACATTTCAAATAATTTCATAATAAATGATCTGTCCTTGTATACCTATTCATTGTGATGTAAGAATATTAGAGGAAGTAACCATGAATTGATTAAACAATTTGTTTAAATCATTTAACCTTCTGTCTAAACGAGTCAATATTATTCTGATCTAACAGGTATATACAACAGAGCAGAGAGAAGAAGAGGGACATAAAGATACAGGGGCCGCGGAACGGTTTTCAAAGTGGGGGGGGGGGGGGCTGACCATTCAAAAAATCACAATCATATGGTCATTTTTACGTGTTTGTACACGGTTTTGGAAAAAAGTGGGGGGGGGGAGCTTAAGCCCCCCCCCCGCCCCCGGCCCCTGAGATAGAAAAAGAGAAGGAAAGAGATGGAAGGAGGGAGAATAAAAGGGGGAGGAGACGGAGGGGAGTAGGAGTGAGAGGGAGGGGAGCGGAGGAGGGGAAGGATTATGAGGAGGAAGAGGAGGATGGGAGGGAGGTGGAGAGAGAGAGAGAGAAAGGAGGAGAGGAAAAGGAGGAGATGGAAAAGGGGAAGAATAGCATTAGGAGGAGAAGTAAGTGGGGGAGGGAGGCGGAGGAGGATGAGGAGAGGGGGAGGAGGATTGAAAGAAGGAGGAGGGGAAGGAGCATGATGATGATGAGGAGGCGAAGAAGATGAGAAAGGGGAGTAGATGAAAAGGAGGAGGGGTGGAGTAGGAGGAGGGAGAGAAGGAGGAGGAGGATGTGTTGGTGCTAGTATTTTAGTGGGGTTGGTAGTGGTAATGGTGATTTTTACCTGATTGCTTCTTCTTCTTCTTCGTCTTCTTCTTCTTCTTCATCTTCTTCTTCAAGTCTGGAAATTTCCTGCTCTAACAGTGAATAGTTAAAAGTTAATCTTCTACGTGGCTTTGTGTGTAGTAATCCTAGTTAAAAGTCGGAAGCGGTCCTATCGGCGAGTTAAATCCTATTTGTACGAATAATAGGGACAATTTACATCCTTTCAAATATAGATAACACGTCTCTACAAGTTTTAAAGGTTGTTTCCAATTTCATTCTCAGTTCACAGCCTGAAATATAATTTTATTAAATTATTTGGAGAAATTGTTCTGAACGCTGTATAGGAAATTTATTAGGACACTCCATTTTTTGACTGTCCCTGTTATAAAATGAGGAGTAGATGAAAATTCATGTGATGGGGGAAAATGAATAATTGTTGGGGCGTCGTGGAGTAGTGGTTAAGACTCTCGTCTTTCTATCCGAGGGTCGTGGGTTCGAATCCCAGCTATGGCGTGTTTTCCTTCAGCAAGAAACTTACCCACATTGTGCTGCACTCAACCCAGGTGAGATGAATGGGTACCCGGTAGCCTATAGAAGCTGGAGCTACAGCCAGTGTTAGTGCGCCATTGAATAGGCAACTCGATAACCGGCGCCCAATAAACGCTATATATCATATTAATTAATGATGTTAATTGTTTTGTATTGTATACACCGTACATCATAGAAAACACGATTGTTATGCTTATTTTATCTATCTATTTTATTTTTAATTTTTTTTTGGGGGGGTGATCAATTCTGTTATTGGGGCTTCAGCAGCTTTCAAAGCTATCCCCTTATGAAATTATACATGTGATCGAATTTTTTGTAATTATTTTCCAATCTTCATGAAAGAGAAAGATGACGAGAGAGGGAGAGAGAGGGGGAGATAGGGGGAGGGAGGAGGGGGAGAGAGAGATGCACACACAATGATAGATAGTATATGTGAGTGACTGAGAGAGAGAAATGGAGGGGGGGGGGGAATTGCAAGGTGAATGCAGTAGTATGGAAAGTATGTTTTACAGACATCACTTGTCATGACGTCATTGGGTATCATGATAATATACGCACTATTTTCATTCAGCACACGTATAAACACACACACCCTCCAGCTATAACGGATTTGGCAAGGAGACCCCTCCAGTGATCTTACATTAACAATATCTGGAACAATCCCAGGTACCTAAACCTCCTAACATTTGTCAAATTCAAGGGCAAGCAGACGGCGAAAAATGAAAATAAATGTACAATATCTTTTCAACGTTTCGTAAATACTAACAGTATGACTAACATGACTAACAAAAGCAGATCCCTGCAGCTATTTCGTTGCTTCTCAGTGCACGAGGTGCATGATCATTATAATCGTTATAACTAAAATAACCAAAGAGTAATTTTATTCAAAGCTTCTCCACGTCAGTAAAATATATACCTTATATATTTCCCCCATGATCGCGATGGTCTCAACGTATCTTGATCATTGCATTGTTATCAGGGTCGACAGGGTCGGTGAAAAGTAGGGGGGGGGGGGTGTTAAAACGACTACAAGAAAACGTCTTTTTTTCTTTAATTGAATTAAAGGGGTAACCGTAGAATAAATCTCTCTTTTGATACTCTTATTTCATACCTTTCCATTCACGATTTATTCACTTCTCCCGTCGATTTACTTCATTTTTCGCTGATTGATTGCCCCCACCCTGTATAGCGGCGACTTGTAATCATGCGTTTTGTATTCGATAAATGATTATTGACCAAGCATTCGGATTAGAAAGATATAGGTACTTTCTATAAAAAGCCCGGCGAACACTATGCGATTCGTCGCGATCCAAATTCCAAACAAATTGTAATAACATTTTATATGGACATTCCAACCAACACAATATCAACGGTCAGAGTTCAGAATAGTGGTAGGATTACTAAAATCGAAATTTGGTCTAGTTCGAGCCTCTCCTTGTAGAAATAAAAGCAAATTCAAATCCAAATCGTAATGACGTCATGATCGGCTGCGATTTGAAACCGATTTGGACTTTACTCCGACCACAGGGCTTGCCTCAAAGCAAAATTATGATTTTGTTATTCCTAACATTAAAAAATTAAAATGAAATAACCTCACTTCATGGAACTTCCACAAATTGTTTAATACAAACTGTGATTTATTAAAAAAAAATCGCGTCGCATCGGATCGCATAGTGTGTGCTGGGCTTTCATAGTATCGCCAATGAAGGGATACATTGGGAAAATGTGTACGTGCACCCACACAGGTATTATACACGAATATTCATCTAGAACTAGAAGCCCTCTGACATTCGGGCTATACTTCACTACTCTGGAAAGTACGTTAGCATCTTAACTTTGCACAGATGATTACCATTTCTCATTAAGTCATCATATTTATCCATGGACAATAATATCGACAGTGAACCGTCTCAAATGGGTAAATTCACAAATTTTGTCTGGTTTAGCTGGCGATCGTTGAATCATTTCATTGCTTCATGAATCAAAGATTGTGCGGGTTTGGATGTTGGCAGACATAATTAGACATACAGTTTGTAGGTGATAAAAAACAATTCAAGCTAATTCTATACAATTTTTCACATTTTTATTCAATTTCACCATAATTTAAGGTTACAGGTTTGCACCCCATGTGGAAATTCTGTCACCCCCCAAAAAAAAAATCAAATTACTCACTGACTACCATTCATGCATTAAATCGATAAGCATGTTCAAACGTCCTACATGATTGTCAGATTGTCGTCAACCACGCTCTAGAGTAAGGATTTCAAACGAGTGTTGTCTCGTGGGGAGCGAAACCTCTTACTAACGATTGGAAAACAGATGACGTCACAATTTTGAAAGTAGCTTCCACTTCATGAACAATTTGATCTAGATCACAGAGATAATAAGCCTATATCTAACACCTGCTTTGCTTTTTAGCATCTTTCTATTTATTTTTCACTTGTAACCTCTCTCTATACACACTCTCTCTTCTGCTACCGTACGCTTATTTCTTTTTAATTTTCACTATCCTCCCCTTCCTCGTTTTTCATCTTTTATTCCACCTCCTCCTCCTCACATCAGACGTCATGGCATCCAAAGTGTCCTTTAAATGGTTTTATGGTAGCTATATTACATTCATTTTATATCACAATAACATCGTGGTTTAGTTTTTGAGTAGTAATGTTTCATAGACAGGGGAAATAAATTGTAATAGTTTAAAATGCTGCGCAAATGAAACTGCAGCATTGTGTAGGCTAGAGTCTTACCAACGAAACCAACCCGAAACTGAGCGGTGGTCTGTCATTGGAAATAATTTTAAAGGGGAATCCAGCCCAAATAAAAACTTGTTTTTATAAGAAAAAGAAAAATCAGACAAGTTGATAGGTGAAAGTTTGAACAATATTGGGCAAACAACAAGAAAGTTATGAATTTTTAAAAGTTGTAAATATTGGTAATCACTATACCCATGGAGACTTCAAATTGGCCGCATATGGGATGTCATAGTGATGTAAGGCAAGGACTCTTCCATGTACTCCAATACATATTATGGCTAAAATGTCCTTTTTCCCAAAAGTTTTATTTCAAATTATATTTTTCTTTCATGAGGACATAAAACAATATACTACCTGGGTTATATTTAGATTACTGCCCCAGGGGAATGGGTACTTAGGAGAAAACCATAAATCTCTGATAATAAAGTACATGGCCTATGGGAAAGTTGTCCTTGCCCCTTGTCATAATTTACTTACCTAGTTGCCAATTTGAAATCTACATACTATTAGTGATCTCAATTTTAAAGCAGCTATAACTTTCTTATTGCTTGTCCGATTTCTTTCAAACTTTCTCCATTCTGTTTAATTTATTTGTCTCCTTCCCAACACAATATTTTATTGCCAAGGCTGGATTCCCCTTTAACTGGTGGGTGTTTCATAAAGCTGCTCGTTAAGTTACGCTCAACTTTACGAACGACTGGAACATGTTCTTATGTTCTAAACAAATGACTTAGGGATATATCATTCAGCACAAGAAGGGGTCACCAGTCGTGCGTAAAGTCATTCGTATCTTACGAACGGCTTTATGAAACACACCCACCTGGGTCCCGTAACACAAAGGTTAACGATTAATTGTACGCTTGATTTTTACGATTGATTGTACATTGTAGTCAATGGAATTAATCGTAGAAAAATGTGCTACGATCGTTGCAAAGCTTTGTGTTACGGGCCCCTGGTTTGGTATTGGGTTCACTGGTGCGGCTGTGACACGAGCCGTCATATCATGTACATAATACGGTCCATGGATAATGTAAGAATTACTCTTGTAGTGTTACCTTAATTACATCACGCTCCTCATGTGCCCTCTGTAACCACTGGCAGACCGTTATTTATGTTCTGTTCTATTAAAAAGTTCTTTTCGTTGTGTTGACATTATTCTTCCTTTGTTTCTTCCGTTCTTTCTTTTTTTCTTTCTTTCTTTCTTTCTTTCTTTCTTTCTTTCTTTCTTTCTTTCTTTCTTTCTTTCTTTCTTTCTTTCTTTCTTTCTTCCTTCCTTACATTTTTTCTTTCTTATTTTTATTTATTTATTTATATATATAAACATGTTTTTTTTGTTGGTTTTTTGGGGGGACGTGGACTGAAACAATACTTAAACATCATTAGTTATATGCACATGACACGGTACAAAGAAGGTGTTTCCCATTTGTAGAACTACCTTAATTACATCACGCATGCACCTTATTTGCTCTTCATAACTATATTACCCGACTTTTCCCTCTATTATTTTTTTTCTAAAAAACGTATAATATTCTGTTAGTTGTCTTTTTTTTTATTTTTTGTTGATTTTTAGGGATTGCTACCGAATGCTTAGCACTCGTATTATGAACTTGACATTTTTAAAAGAAGATGATAATGATTTTTGAGGGGGTGATATAGTAATCCTTCCTTTATTTCATTTCCAGTCTTTCCAAAATTCCTAGCAATTATTGTAATCGAAAGTTATTAATTTCTTCTCGATTGACATACACAGAAAGAATAAAAAAGGGAGACATAACTATCATCTCATTTTGAAATAATTAAGGCCTTTTAGTAACCCTAAAGATAAATTAACCTTTCAAATAAGAGTCACGTCATGTCGAGTATTTAATCAGGTGCGAAGTAGCATGGGGATTTGTTGATTAAAGTCACTAATTATTTCATATCTATTTCCTCCCAATTCTTCATTAAACTCTCTCTGCGTGGTCTTGGGGAGCGGGGGTGTTGGGGGGTGTTCTACACCACAGGCAAGCACCCCCTGGAAAACAGGACGATGCGCTAAAAAGTAGAAATTTGACCCAAATCACCTTCATTTTGTTGTGAAAGCTTTTTTTTTTTTTCCTCGACCAAAAATCGCATTCATTGTGGAGGGAAAACCTTGTTTTTTTTTGCTTGTCAAATTTTTCTTCCAAACCGGCACCCCCTATTACAAAATATTGTTCACATGGCACTGACTCTCTGTCACTCCTTTCTGATATTCTTCTCAGTCTTATATTTCCATCAGTAATAGTTTCTTTCACTTTTCTCTCTCATTGATATCTGTAAACGACTCCTATTATCAAACTGACACATAATTCATATCACTTCCCCCCTGTCATATACTGTTTGTCTTTCTCTTGGTCTTACCAATTTTTTTTTTCTCATTTCTGACAGCTTATTTGATAACACATTGGCTAAAAATCTGATTTTTTGTAATTGTTCCGTTCATCAAATTATGTTAAATTATAAAGTGTAAGGTCCTACTACACAACTCTTACCATCATAATTCACATCTTATCTTGTAATATGTTTTGGTTGGACACTCTTATAATTTGTTTAATTCATGTCATCCTTATGAAAGATGTGTATGTTTGTCAAATCTAAGGGACCGACGGTCATAATTCTTTCCGATGGAGTTTGAATGTCAGGATGAACGCCTGATCATCTCTAATCATCATGATTGGTGCATGCCTCACCACGGATTTGAACCCATGATTCAATTTATAATGGACGGCTTTACCTCAAGCCCCCAAAAAGAAACAAATTTTATGCATTATACCATGATATTTCCCCATTTCAAAATTAAATAGACATAAGCAGTTCAACATGTTCAAGAAGGCTTATAAAAAACAAAAGAAAATAAAAATCACTTCCTGGAAAGTAATCGCGTTTTTCCAATTTGCACTTTCATAAAATTTTGAAAGTTTTAGGTTTACAACTGCATCATAGATCCCAATCTGTTCACCAACATGAAGAAATAATTTCCAACATTTTATATTTTAAATCCTAAAATGTTTGTTTCTTACACGAAAGTATGTTACGCAACTTCAAGTTAAAATTAAGCAATTAAAACAATGTAGATAAGCATTCCAACGTACCCCGTGCTGATCTCGTCAACGTGCATGTGTGAAGAGAGGCCATTTTGTTAACAAAACAAAACAGATGTACAGACAATAATATGCAGGAAATAGGATCTTCATACCTATAATCAAATACAACACTTCAAATAAAATGGACTCATTAAAAAAGATTCAGTTTTGTGGATATTACCGGCGTTTAAAGTGAGAAAAGCCAATTTGTCTCCTGTAATATGCATTTGATACGTTTAAGAAAGTGTTCATGAAATTACGAGGAGCATGACATGATATAAATATTGAAAAAGACAAACTTTTGAAACAAGTAGCAAAGACATTTACTTACCAGAGAAAGAACAAACAGAAGCTCGTTTCCAGATTGAATTTAGAAGGGGGAATTCCCCTTCAAGTTAAGAAAGTGACAATTATTGTTGTAATTATGATTGTAAAGATCAAATCATACTTCCACAAAGGATCAGTCAGTCGATAATCAGTCTCACATTCAATTTGCCATTCAGAATATGGTTTTAGACAGTGACCAGACGACCTCGATGGAATACTTCAGCAATCACTTTCATCCTTTCTCTCAGTTCACAGGTCTCCTCTCTTGAGAGAATCACGCATCAGAATATTCAGTTCCAGAATAAACAACCTATGCAATTCACCTGCAGTGACTTCCGACAAAAAAGAGGGTCTCTTTGCTTTAAGAAAAGAGTTCACCCTGTGCGATTTGGAGTGTTCTTAAAAGAGCGTTCCTTTACACTCTTAATCGGTTAAAAATCGACCGCTAAAGACTGATGACCAGCGCTTGTTTCCTTTACAACCGCCAATTCCCACTTTGGTGCAGTTTCGTGTTAGTCGGCGTCAATTAATACCACGACTTTTCTCTCACATCTATTACCCCTCTCTCTTCCTTTCCATCTCATCGTAACCACTGTGTGACGCCATATAACCAGAACTGGACATCGAGTGGATTCCAAGCAATTGGATGCTAATCACAATACCTATCAACTCGTTCTCTCTATATGAACACCTTGTTAACGGTCCATCGTGTCCATGTCGATTCCCCTGTGACAAACATCCCTTCAAATCTTCAACCCAAGACGTTTACCCCTCTTTTCCTCTATATCTCTCCCCGGAGGAGCGGGTAAGGGTGATACCTTTGGGAGACGGCGAGGGTAATCGACTCGTTCAACGTGACAAATACGCATGCCCAATGTGTAATTTCCAATGTCTTATATGCTTTTTAAACTTCACAGCCTTCGCCTTCGGTACACAATACAGGGTGTCTCAGAAAAAAAATGGACATGGGTAGTTGAGATTTTTAAAGGCCCTTTTCTAAATAACGTAACAAGTATAATTGGATGATCCTTTGACTTAACCTATGCAATTGACAGACAAAACAAAACTTCATTCATGTTTGTTTAAAACGCCTAGTAAGAAAATAAACGCTCAATAACAAATGAACAGGAGGTATCATTTTGGAACACCTTAAGGATGGAAATATGAAACCCTGAATTCATAGACATTCTCCTTGTAATGTTTTTTACATGTTAAAGTCTGATAAATCATGCCACTGTCACACCGCGCTAAACCAACTCCAGACCGATCAAAGCAATCACGTTATTTTCAATTACATACTATCGGTCGGTTAAGAGTCGGTTTCGTTGGTGTGACTGTAATATCATCTTCAATGTCATCCCAAACTAGCCTGGCGCCATTGATCACATGGTTTAGAGGAATAACGCCAAGTCATTCCAATCCTGCGTATATACATGATGTTTCTTCACGCTTCATTTCATGGTTACAAGCGTGATGTTTTAAATATGACATGCTTCAGCGGGGTAAACTCAATTTTCGGACGTGTCATCCTTCGAGAAATGTTGATAGTATACTCACATTTTTTCTTATAAACCATTATAAGTCTTCTTATCAAAGGTAATGATATTGATATTTCCCGACATTTTTTTTGGTTGATATTTCGCTTATTTCTCTCATTTGTTGAGGTATTGTGGTTCAGTCCCTTGGCGCATAATCTAAGGTTCACCCGATGCTTTTGTAGTTTGGCAGGGCACTTATCCATGTTTGTCACTCTTCATCCAAGTGTTAAATGTGTATTCGGTAGGATGTGAACGTCATCGTAATTATACTGGAATGTGCGCACTAGTAAAAAAAAAGGTTGCCTGCATAGGAAATTGATGTGGTGCATTTTACATGTGTGGAACAGTGATGGATCCTAATGATCAAATGAATTTTTTAAAGGACATCTACCATAAAATTAATTCCTCTTGATACGAAGACATATCCCATAATATATCGCAGTATTTAAGAGAACCGGAAACCATTAGCACTGCCCAAGTACAGCATCAAATAAACTTTGCCCCGGTAACCTTGGTTTCCAATTTAAACATATTAGTGGAGCGGTTATGTGACAAAAAATGGCCAAGATGCTCGGATCTGGCAGAAAGTGTAAAAATTGGCATACAGAGGTATTTTTGGGCGCTGATTTCAAAAATTGCCGGCCCCAAGCGATTTGACCATCGGGTCGGCCGCCATTTTGAAATCCAAGATGGCCGCCATGAAAAATCATTAAATGTCATTTTCTTGAGTTTTACATGGCATGTGACACTGAAATTTGGCATATAGGGGTATTTTGAGGCACTGATTTCAAATATTGCCGGCCCCCAGCAATTTGACCATTTGGCCGGCGGCAAAATGGCCGCCATCTTAAAATCCAAGATGGCCGCCATGATATATTATTGCAATCATTTTTTCGAGTTTTATATGAACTGCGGTATTGAAATTTGGCATATAGGCTTAATTTGGGGTGCTGATTTCAAATATTGCCAGCCCCAAGTGATTTGACCATCGGGTCGGCCGCCATTTTGAAATCCAAGATGGCCGCCATGAGAAATCTTTAATGTCATTTTCATGAGTTTTACATGACGTGTGACACTGAAATTTGGCATATAGGGGTATTTTTAGGCACTGATTTCAAATATTGCCGGCACCCAGCAATTTGACAATTTGGTCGGCGGCAAAATGGCCGCCATTTTGAAATCCAAGATGGCCGCCATGAAAAATCATTAAATGTCATTTTCTTGAGTTTTACATGATAGGCGACACTGAAATTTGGCATATAGGGGTATTTTGAGGCACTGATGTCAAATATTGCCGTCCCCCAGCAATTTGACCTCCAGGTCAGCAGCAAAACAGCCGCCATCTTAAAATCCAAGATGGTCGCCTTGAAAGATAATTTGCTCAAGTCTTACGTATGGCCTGTAACACTTTAAATTTGGAAAAAAACTTGATCTTTGCATCCTTGATCAATGAAAAGAACATAGTAAATAGATTTTGAATTCCAATATGGTTACCAAGTTTGAATGATGTTCAACATTATAATGGTGAGTAAACATATGTATTATCAGTCAAAAGAGAAGAAAATAAGCTTTCTTTTGGCGTCCGAGTTGCTTTCTACACGTGTGTTAAGTTCGACGGCATCGCCCACAACTGAGATTTCCCTGTGATCTCCATAGACTTCTTTCGAATCCAGTAATGTTCATCCAATTTATGGCAGCCATCTTGAAATCAAAGATGGCTGCCATAAAAAAATCATTAAAAAAAATCAAGTATCATAATTATAATGTAGGTATTATTTTAAAATTTGGCATTTTTGAATAACCATCGTGTGTTCGACAATCTGACAATGGGAGCATGTTCGCCTCACAATCGGGAGATCGGGAGTTCAAGCTCCGACAGCATCAGACCAAAAGATGTTAGAAAAGGGGAGCTGCTTCTAACCTGTTTGGCGGTCAACGAATTAAAGGGGAAGTTCGACCTGACAAAAAGTGTATTGAAACAATAACAGAATAAGTAATGAAAAAAAATATTGAAGGTTTGAGGAAATTCCATCAAATATTTAAAAAGCTATTGGAATTTCATTTGGTGCATTTGTGACGTCAGATGCAAGCAGTTCCCCCATGTTTCTTATAGTACAAAAATCAATGAAATGTAGCCTCCTCAAAAAATGAAAATGTTTTTTTATAGGACCCTCAGTATATCAACAAACTAATGATTTCACACCCGCTCCAGAAAGAAAAAAAAATACCCATGATGAACCATTTATGCATTTTATATCACACAACATAATGGGAAAGCTGCTCGTACAGTAGCCTATATGACGTCACAAATCAAAAACTTAAAATTCTAATATCTTTGATGGATCCACCAATATCTTTTTTATATCATATTTTCTTTTGTTTTTACAACAAACTTTTCTCTGGGGTGAACTCCCTTTTTAAAGGATAGAGCAACGTCCGATGTCGCGCTGCTAAGTTGCTGCCGGGCTCACGATCTACAGGGTATGGGCAAAATAAATTTTCGGAGCATTTCTGTTACTGAATTCTATTTTGAACAATAAAATATGTATTATTATCATCCATTATTAATATTAATTTCATTTCATCATCATCATCATCATCATACTACTATATAACCATCAGTACTTCAAGTCTGGAGCAGTTTTCTTCATGTTGATTTGTAATAAAATATTGCAATTATTGGAGCAATATTCTAAAACCAGCGGGCCAAAATCCTGCCTGTACTTCTAAAATGCAGTGCCTCAAATTGTTTAAAACTAAGAAAATGATTTTAATGAATTTTCATGACAGTCTACCCTCTCTAGATTTCAAGATGGTGGCCATTTTGCAGCATATCTGTTGGACAGATTACTGGGGGCAATTTCAATATCCCTAGATGCCAAACTTTAAAATAATACGTTACGTGATACTAGATAAAGTGATTTTTTTTCAATGATCTTTTTTCATGGCAGCCATCTTGGATTTCAAGATGGCTGACATTTTGCCTCTGACTCGGGATCAGATCGCTGAGGGCCAGCAATATTTGAAATAAGCACCCCACACTCCGTCGATTTGTCAAAGTGCAATAATGCAGATCATATAAAGCTCAAAGAAATAATAAATTTAAAGCCTCTCAACAGAAAATGATTGTTCTGGATGGTTATTATTCAACCAAAGCCACTTCAAATGTGTAACTGCAGAAGAAGCTAGCTGGTTTGTGTATTTATGGTGCTTCATACTTACGTAACATCTATATCAGCAATTAAGGATGCCAAATTCCTTGCAACGGACAAAGATGTGGTTGCGTTGGATTTGTTTTCAGTGCCAATGCAATGGGTTTTACTCACCATTATAATGTTGAACATCATTCAAACTTGGTAACCATATTGGAATTCAAAATAGCATCTATTTACTATGTTCTTTTCATTGATCAAGGATGCAAAGATCAAGTTTTTTTTCCAAATTTAAAGTGTTACAGGCCATACGTAAGACTTGAGCAAATTATCTTTCATGGCGGCCATCTTGGATTTTAAGATGGCGGCCGTTTTGCTGCTGACCTGGAGGTCAAATTGCTGGGGGCCGGCAATATTTGACATCAGTGCCTCAAAATACCCCTATATGCCAAATTTCAGTGTCGCCTCTCACGTAAAACTCAAGAAAATGACATTTAACGATTTTTCATGGCGGCCATCTTGGATTTCAAAATGGCGGTCATTTTGCCAACGACCAAATTGTCAAATTGCTGGGGGCCGGCAATATTTGAAATCAGTGCCTAAAAATACCCCTATATGCCAAATTTCAGTGTAACACGTCATGTAAAACTCGTGAAAATGACAATAAAGATTTCTCATGGCGGCCATCTTGGATTTCAAAATGGCGGCCGACCCGATGGTCAAATCACTTGGGGCCGGCAATTTTTGAAATCAGCACCCCAAATTAAGCCTATATGCCAAATTTCAATACCGCAGTTCATATAAAACTCGAGAAAATGATTGCAATAATATATCATGGTGGCCATCTTGGATTTCAAGATGGCGGCCATTTAGCCGCCGGCCAAATGGTCAAATTGCTGGGGGCCGGCAATATTTGAAATCAGTGCCTCAAAATACCCCTATATGCCAAATTTCAGTGTCACATGCCATGTAAAACTCAAGAAAATGACATTTAATGATTTTTCATGGCGGCCATCTTGGATTTCAAAATGGCGGCCGACCCGATGGTCAAATCGCTTGGGGCCGGCAATTTTTGAAATCAGCGCCCAAAAATACCCCTGTGTGCCAAATTTCACACTTTCTGCCAGATTCGAGCATCTTTTTCACATATCTACTGGACTATATCTCCTGATAATGAGTAAAGTCCATCTATTTTCGATTCATTTGCCGAATATACAAGGACATTCAAATTATCACAATGGACAGAGGATATGATTTGAAATTAAAACCCTGTAGAATATATATCAACGCTACTTAACATCGAATCGTGTGATTTTTTTTTTAATTTAATGATATTATTTCAGAAATGTAGTTTTTTTTTCTAACCAGTCATAGTTTGATACAATTTATCGATTCAAGTACTGTTTTCATCTTGACAAACGCTCATTATCCAATGAGGAACCAAATGCGTTAACAACGCATATCTTATGTTCCATTTGGTGATTTCGCCTCTCACTTTTTTCATGTGTTCATGGTGTATATAACTTACCAAGCTGAAACCCGTGTTCATTTACCTATCTAATATTTGCACCTTTCCATCATAATACCCCTTTCATCCACATCTTTCTCATCTTTACCTCTCCTTTTCTGCCATCCTCGCTTTCCGTCATTTTCAATTTCTCCGCATCCTTTCCTTTTGTCTATCTCCAGTTCTTATTTTCTACTATCTTCTCAATCCCTGCTGTAAATGTAGATTTGATCTCTTTCTGGACTGTTCATATTCATCATTTCTTCTCCCATCTCTCCCTCTCTTCTCCCCTCTCTTCCATTCCTACTTTTCTCTTTACATTTCCCTATATCCACATGTAATCCTTACATCCTTGTCTGTTTCTCTATCTCCATCTCTTTCCCTGTCTCCCTATCATTCTGAGTGTTCGCTCTTGATAAATGTCTTTCTATAATTTATCTTTCATTGTACAGTCTGCTTCTCTCTCTCTCCCTACTTTCTCTCCCTCTCTTTCTATATCTCCTTCCCTGTCCGTCCCCTCCACTCTTTACCCTCTATTCCACTCTCTTCCTCTCTCTCCCTCACTCTTTACATTTATCTCCCGCGTTCTTTCTCTTTCTCTTCATCTTTCTCATATTTTTCTTTCTTGTTCTATTCTTTCCATCTATTCGCTCCAACTTCCCCTGTACGGTTACCCTTCCATTTCTTAACATCTTTATTCCTGCCTGTATGAGACAGGCAGGCGCGCCTGCTATATGTATACTGTATTAATTGAAGATTTGTCGAGGGATTTTCCGATTTCTAAATACTCGATCGATCACCTCGCCCAAATATTAGCCGTACAAGACAAACTAACTGTAGGCCTGAACACTATACACAATCATACGATCTGTAATGAAGGTCGCTGACAACACTTTAAAGGAAAAGATTTTTGAAAAATATGACTGAAATGCTCTCAATCATGGAGAAAGTAATTTCAGCTAGATGACATCTGTGAAGATTATGATTTCGTTTTAAAAGAAACCATTACCATCAAGGACCACGGCGTTTTCTCTTCTAAATTGTTTCTATAAAAAGTACAGCAAGCCAAGGTCGAAATTATTCCAGATCTTGAGAATCTCTTTTTGTAATTTTCTAAAGCACTTATTAATGCACCTTCTCAAACAATATGTCCTGTAGGCATTCTTCAGGATAATCGTATCTTCCATTTAAATTTACAACGCCTCTAACATCAGTTGAATATTCTCGACAGAATTTAATGCAAGAATTCATAATCGAATTCGTGCAAAGCAACTTGGCCCCCATTATACGGTCAATAAAACAAATTGATTCTGCATCTTTATAAAAAGACAACACCCGAAGCCATTCATATTTGAGGTCAGTGACATCAAAAAAAAAAAAAAAAATAAGACGTGTCTTTAATCTTTAACAGTTTGCTCTTCCCTGCCCAGTATATCGTTGAGATATGCAGCTCAAAATCATTTTACATCCGAAGTGTAGAAGCGTTGTGGATAAGTGGATAAGCCTTCGGACGATGAATCACGACGTCCGGGGATCGAGTCCCACCGCAGCACTCTCGTCATTTGGCAAGGCGCTTGTCTACATGCCTCTATCAAGTCAGGTGTAATAAATGGGTATCCGGAAGAAAAATATTTCTACGAATGCTTGAGCGCCTATAGACAGTCCTAGCTAAAACCCGGGGTAATAATAACATCGTGTTTCAGACTGAAGTGGCTACCCTATGTATAAAATATGACGTTATTTCAAAGAAGGAGTCAAAATACTTTAAACTCTTTGGTTAACCTATATATTTACATAATAGGTCGCGTCCGATTATTAAAAAAAGGACGATCACAAGAAACTCCACTCTTACAAAAATCAGAGACAGATTTGACACGGAAGGGCATGTGGCACCTCTTGATTTATATCCGGGTCATTCTGACAAGCCACTTTCAAGAGTGAAGTAAGTTGATAGTGACACTACGAAGCCTGATCGTTTATTTGCAGACATTTGGATATAGAATAAAATACTTGATGAAAGATAATACACGGGAAAAGAGAAGATGGAAAACCTCCAAGAAGTATTCATAGTTTTCTCCGATGAAGTCACTGCGAATTTAAAATGACCAGGGCAGGAAAAATGAAAAAAAAGTGGTGGATGATGTAATCAATTGGGAAGCTCGATGAGGTCAGTAAACTCCTCTCAGCCAGGTCAATATTGATTGAAATAAGTACTTTCTGTGTTTTGTAATTAAGGAAGATGAGCAGGTCCCATATCACTTAGCATTACAGACGGATGTTTTTTTTTTCACAAATCAAATAAATGTGCGAATTCATGAAGTCCCATTATTTATCGGCACGGGAGATTCCTTAGTTTAGACCAAGTGTGACTGAATTTATCAAATTTTTTTAATACTTAAGATGTTAAAAACTTACTTTGCATTTATGCAACATAATTGGAATAAAGGTACAATTGTAGAAGTGAATAAGAATTATGCATGGGTAAGAAAAAAACTAGGGACGGGGTGGGGGAGGGGGGGGGGGTTGATAAATCAGGAACCAAATGCGTGCCAATTTCTGATCGTATACATGGAATAGATGGATAGGTGTTGGCTGAGAGTGAATGCGAGAAAGAGAGGGGGAGATGGAAAGTAAAAAAAAAGAAAGAAAGATGGGAGAGTAAGAGAAACGGAAAGTGAAAAGGAGAAAGATAGGACAGTGAGAGAAAGAAAGAAAGAGAGAGAGAGAGATAAAGATAAGAGAGGGAGGCGGAGAGAGAGGGGGAGGGGTTCTATGTTGGAAAGGGGGATGATTCACAGGCAAAGAGAGATAGAAAGACAGATATCAAACAAGCAATCGATCGTTTGTCGAGAGCTTTTTGAACGAACACTCAATGATGGAGTACACCTGTCTCAGAGCACGACCGTTATGATGCCCCAACCGCACCACTGAAACCGACTCCAGACCGATCAAAGCTATTACGTTATTTCGAATGGCATTATCATCGGTCGGTTTGACGTCGGCATCGTCGGTATGACTGTAGCCCGATCCCAGTGGTTCCAACACCACATTCGCACGCACTTAAATACTTGATCGGAATGAGTGAAAATAGTCTCTCTTAAATTAGTGTGGATTTAGAATGAATTTTAAGTGGAAAGATAATATCGTCACTCCTTAGTGACGCAGTGGATACTCTATAAAGTGAGTAAAAATATACATATTTCTAATCCAAATTCACTCCTTCACGAACTCAGCATTTTCACCTCTTTTGTCAAAAAAAGTACCTTTACAAGAGCACACAGACAGAGGAAATTTCATTTTGTCTTTTCTTAAGGCGTGAAAATCCTAAAAAGTTCATTTAATGAATACCTTTATGTTAACCGTCACAATTGGCGAATTTTTTTTTTTGTTTTCCTTCCGAAAACAGGCGGATTGTGCATAATGAATCTATTTCACGTTGCATCCTCAGAACGGAACACCTTGTTAAAGATGTTAAAGTGGTGGCAAATACCGATTTATCGAAACATCTGTATTGAATAAAGCTAGCTGATAGACATTTGCCCCCCCCCCCCTGCTTGTCGGAACACACTTAAGTGGTCTGAAACTTAGTCCTCAGGGGCTGAATGCAAATTGCTTTGCATTCCAATCCTTGCAAAAACTAGCCAATAGCGTCATTTGCTGGCTTTAAGCATTGCTGAGTGGACTATTCAAGACCAACAAGTATATGGGTTCGATCAGGTAAATTTCTCTGTAATTAGACAAAACATAATCGGCACGATTGTATTAATCACTTGTCCGTCCACAACTTGACCCAGCTCATGTCGTTTTGAACCCCTTTTTTTGTTTTAGAGAGTGTTTTGTTTTGTTTTAGAGAGTGTTCAAAGGAGGGTGAAAAGATTTTTTATCTTGAGTTAAAAAAAATCCTATGTCGGTATGGTATATACTAATAAATACAATTCCTGTGGATAATCGGTGTTAGATGTAGACTTAGCGCGAGCCTTATTTCATGGGAAACGCGCACTGTTTTCCCAACTAAAACGACAAGTTTGACATATTTTACACTCAAGTGTGCATATCGGACTTTGCCAATGGGACAAATAAATTTTTAATTTCTAACGACCAATAAACAAACTAAAAGGAATATTATTGCATGTACATAGGTGTAAACATTTCCCGAGGTTATGTTTTGGGAGCAGTATTTGCGGTCAGGGTAACAAGAACCCTTAGGTCCACACTTTTCTGGGTATAAGCATATAAATATAACCCTCTCTGGATATAAATGCACTCTCAACACGGATTCGTTTATGATTTTTCTTTAAGTTTTAGCGTGTAGGTATCTCCATGTAGGCCCTATTACATTCTCAATGGGTAGTCTAGGTTAGATATAGACTATGCACAAGACATGGCAATCGTACGCTGTTTCCTCGACTTTAAAGAACAAAATTTACACCTTTTAACCTCAAAGGGTGCACGGTCACTCTTAAATCTATGATAATCTATATACATAAACTAAAAGGGATAATCGAGCCTTTATTGGTGTGACTTTCTTTTCCCCAGAGTTTATGTTTTGTGAGCAGTAAAGACCGTTAGGTTTACTACTACTCTAGATATACATAAGTCACACGATGATCTTCAAATTGGCAACCGTCTTTTATATCATGGCTTTCCTATTAAAACTATATAAGTATACTATACTATATATCATACAAGTTATACTATATAATACTAGTCTGACAATCTATGTTTATGCGTTTCAAACAGACTATGGAAGCGTTTTAAACACATTGCCGATTTGAGGATTCAATAGTATTTTCTTCAATCTATGAAGTTTTATGTATAAATAATAACAAAAGATAATGTACATTCTAAAAAATATTGGGTAAAAATGCTCCATGAGGGTAATTTTGTGTCCAACCAACATTTCTTTTGGGCATTTTCATTTATCCAGTGTGATGAAAATTTTGCCCATTCTAAAGTAACTGCTGTTTATTTTTTAACCTTACTGGACAATGCTTCCCGCATCGGGTAAAATACTGCCACAAATTGGTTGGACACATCATTACCCTCGTGCTGGTTAGAATTCTACCAACAAATATTTTTTTACAGTGAACATTCATTTACGCGTGCATAAATGTATGCCTTTATTGTATCTGATTTATGTTTTAGATTCAAATGCTTTATAGACGGGTCAATATACGACCAAAAATAGCCTTACCCGGAACAAATTACAACAAATGATTTTTCAACGGTATTTTGTACTATTTGACCTCAGGAATAACATACTAAAAATCTACCAAAATCCGAACCCGGGAAAGTGGTTATTTTCAAGATGGCGTCCAAGATGGCCGCCATTCACTGAAAATTGATACAACTGACACATTATCCACTCTAGAATCCTATTTCGGTTCATATTCCATGTTCTGGGGTTACAAAAACTGATTTAGGCTAGAATGAATTATAAGCCCTCCAGTGTACCAGGCAAATCCAAGATGGCGCCCAAAATGGCTGCCATATAGGCTGAAAATCAACAATTCATCTAAATTTGTTTTTATTCAATGGTTTTAAGGGTAAAATATTACGTCGAAACAAGTTATAAGGACAGCCAGTGGTCTGGTGTGTCCAAAAATCCAAGATGGCTTCCAAAAATGGAGTTTAAAATGGCTGTTGATAATTAAAATGGACATAGTTCATTTCATATCCGCCTGGGACATAATGATTTGGTGCGAAGACCATGATTTCAATGATCAAATAAGACATTGGGGCAAGTTACAAACACAGTCAGTGGTCTAGTATGTTAAAAAATCCAAGATGGCCTCCAAGAATGGAATCGAAAATTGCTGTTGCAACTTCAAAAAATCCGTCATAGTTTGCTCAATGTCCAGAAATATGATTTTTGTGTCTTGTACCATGGTTAAATGGGTCGAATAATACATTGGGACAAGTTACAAGGAAAGTCAGTGGTCTGGTATGTGCAAAAATCCTCGATGGATTCTAGAAATTGATTCTGAAATGGCTGCTAATACTTAAAGCGGACGTAGCTCATTTCATTTTGGCCTGGGATATGTGATTTTGATGTCTAAACCACTGGTTTCAAGGGTCAAATAATATCTTAAGATAAGTTAAAAGGACAGTCAATGGTCTGGTTTGTCCAAAAATCGAATATGGCGTCCAAAAATTGGTCTTAAAAATATGCTGCTGATACTTAAAGTGGACAAAGCTCATTTTATATCGGCCTGGAAATGTGATTTTGGTGTCTAAACCACTAGTTTCAAGGATCAATTTATACATTAGGGCAAGTTACAAGGACAGTCAGTTGCCTGGTCGGTCAAAAAATCTAAGTTGGCTTCCAAAAATTGATTCTAAATTGACTGCTGCTACTTAAAGCGGACATAGCTTATTTTATATTGGCATGAGAGATGCGATTTTGGTGTCTAAACCGCTGGTTTAAGGGCCAAAATAATACATTAGGACACGTTTTAAGGCCAGTCAGTGGTCTGGTATGACCAAAAATCCAATATGGCTTCCAAAACTTGATTCATAAATGGCTGTTGATACTTAAAATTGGCATAGCTCATCTTAAATCCTCCTGTGAGATATGATTTCGGTGTCTAAACTATGGTTTCAAGGGTCAAATTATATATTAGGACAAGACAATGGCAGTCAGTGGTCTAGTATGTCCAAAATTACAAGATGGCTTCCAAAAATGGAGTAAGAAATGTCTGATGTTACTTATAAAAGGACATAGTTTGTTTAATATCTGTCTGGGGAATATGAGTTTGGTGTTTAAAGCATGGTTTAAAAGGGTCATGTAATACACTAGGGTAAGTTACAAGACCAGTCAGTTGTCTGTATGTTAAAAAATCGAAGATTACTTCAAAAAATGGGGTGTAGATTGACTGTTGCTACCTAAAAGTATGCATAGTTTATTATAAATACACCTTGGAGGTATGATTTTACTGTCTATACTAGAGTTTACAGGGTCAAGCAATACATTGGGTTAAGTTGAACAGACAGTCAGGTGTCAGGTATGTCCAAAAATCAAAGATGGCTTTAAAAATGGGGGTCTTAAATGACTGCTGTTACGTAAAAGTGGATGTAGAACATTATAAATACACCTTGGGGATATTATTTTGGTGTCTACACTAGGCTTTCAAGGGTCAAACAATACTTTGGGACTGGTTACCAAGATATGCAGCTATCCATTTTGCCTTAAAATCAAAGTTGGCTTAAAAATGGGTTCTAAAGCATGTAAAGTGACTACTGCTCCATAAAATATCTACCTGTTAGGAATAATCTTGGTGTCTACACTTAAATGCATGGGGACAAGTTATCATATTGCTTCATGAGTTAGTAACAGCACCCATTTTGATGAAATTTTAGAATCTATCATGGATTCTTTGACAAAATGGAGTACTAACCATCCTGTTACTTGTCCGAGTGTATTATTTGACCCTTCATACCACAATTTGGACACCAACATTATTTCTTGCAGATGAATATTGTAGAACTCTGACCACTATTGAATGATATGAGTCGTTTTAGATTCCTTTTTTAAAAACCCTCTTGTGTTTTAGGCAAATTGGACAACTGCATATCAATGTAACCAGTCCAAACGTATTATTTTAACCATGAAACCATAGTGTGGACACCGAAATCATATCTCCTAGGTGGATTTTAAATGAACTATGTCCATTTTTGAAGTAACAACAGTCATTTTAGACTCCGATTTTTGGAAGCTTTCTTAGATTTTCGACATACTGGACCACTGACTGTCCTTGTAACTAATTTTCTGCCTTTTGAAACCATGATATAGGCAACAAAATCATATGCCCTTGACGAATAAAACATGAATTATGTCCATTTTTAAATACCATCGCGGCTGATTGATACTATTTTTTTAGCCACCGTAGACTTTTGGACATACTTGACCACCAATCGTCCTTGTAAAAGATCCCAATTTATTATTTGACCCATTTAACCATGGTATAGGCAAAAAAATCATATTCCAGGATATTGAACAAACTATGTTGGGTTTTTTTTTTAGTAGCAACAGCATTTTTACTCCATTTTTGGAAGCCATCTTGGATTTTTGAACATACCGGACCACTGACTGTTCTTGTAACTTGTCCCAATGTATTATTTGACCATTGAAACCATGGTCTAGACACCAAATCACATCTCTCAAGTGGATGTGATATGAGCAATGTCCAATTTAAGGATTAATAGCCATTTTAAACTCATTTTTTGGAAACCATCTTTTATTTTTAGACACACCAGACCCACTGGCTGTCCTTGTAATTTGTCCCGATGTACTACTTCATCATTAAAACAATCGAATGGAAACCAAATTAAAGCCACTTAAGTAATAGATGAATTGTGGATTTTTTAAACTACGGCAGCCATTTTGGGCGCCATCTTGGATTTTCCTGGTACCCTGGAGTGCTAATATTCACTCTAACTTGTATAAATAAATTCTTTTACCCATTGGACCATGGAACATGAACCCAAATAGGATTCTAGGGTGGATAGTGAGTGAGTTATATCCATTTTTGGTGAATGGCGGCCATCTTGGACGCCATCTTGAAAATAACCATTTTCCCAGATGCGGATTTTGGTAGATTTTTAGTATGTTATTCCTGAGGTCAAATAGTACAAAATACCGTTGAAAAATCATTTTTTGCAATTTGTTCCGGGTCAAACCATATATTGACCCGTCTATTATTAAATGTAACAAGGAAAATGATGGTCGCGAAGGTAGATCTTCATTAGATGTGGAAGAACTACGAGCGGATAAGTTATTAAACAGTGTCAAGGTCCCATGATGCTTTGCTTCTAGCGACCCAGTTTATCCGCCATGATACATTGTATATACAGTGGCGGGAAAGCCGGGATCTATCCAAGCACAAATTAGATACGCCCTGAATATTTAAACAAGTAACAAGTCAAACGTGACAATGTCATTATAGGACCGGAATGAGCTCATTATGATGGTTTTATTCGCCAATAGCTGGACTTCCGTAAAGCATCGTAATTAAAAACATGGAAGTGGCTAAAAAGTAATGTATAATTACTCGATACGAACGAAATCACACTGGTATCAGATAAAGAACTTGATAGTGTGTTTCAATGAGTATTTTTTTACTGTCCTACCAATAGTCTTAACAAATTCACAGTTTACAGACCTAAAAACATTTTGCATTACAAGAATCGAAGTTCCAGGTCCTTTTTATAATAGGAGGTCTATTGTCATGATTGTTAGCATGTTTCGCGAACAAGAGAGGTTCGTTTTCACTTGCTTGTACCGAAAATACGGAAAGATGGGGATTTTCCCAGTCCGATAGCTAACAATTTCATGTTTTTTGAAACAGTTAAGTGTGCTTGGAGTGGAAGATATTTGTGGTTCGGCTAAAAGTGTCCTTCTTCTCATTGGGGGGGGGGGGGGGGGCACTGTGTGGCCCTTAAGAGTCCCTCCCCCCCCCCCACGCCAGCTGCAGTTCCCAAGCATATAGCATTTTCACCCTTTTCAGTGACCACCCATTCCTAAGCCCTTTATTTCAACCCGTATACACCCTTTCCGAATCCGAGTGATCTATTCTCACTCGGAGATATCCAATTAGTTGACCAATGTTTGGCGTTTACGTCATAATTATACCTTTAATTTCACCTCGGCGTGATGATTCAACAATTTACCAATAATCACATCTAATATAATAGTTACACCTCTACATCTTTAAAATGAAATATGTATTGATTGTGAAATACGTCAGCTGTCAGATTTAGTTATATCTTCATTATAATCCATCCTCGGTATAAGCCCTTTTATGGTCATGCCATTTCAAGGTTAATGCGATCATACGACACACCCTGAAGTTATATCATAAAACCAATGCCCAGCAATATTTCGGCCATTAACAAATGTCGAAAATAGCCCCACGCAGCAGTAGTATACTTGAGTGGCTCATATTAAATGGGCAATTCGTTCTCTCGTTCATTTTAGACTTAATTGCACAATAATGAAACACCACATCCGCTTGGGCGATTAACGTTATCAAGGTCAGTACGAATAATGATGCGGGATTGGTCAGGCTATTGGATTATTTCCAAATTATATATCATGTGAAACTTATTGATCTTCAAAAGAAGTTAGGTCTGATCATTCCCTTTCTGATCAAACGGTTAAAGATGAAAGGATATATACGGATCGATAATAATGTACGAGGTTAAAGTCAATGATCAAAATTCAAGGTTAACGGATAGCTAATAATTATAATCGTATTGCATTTTGAATATCAAATGCAAGGACAAGTGACATGATTACTTCGAAATCCTGATGGTCAATCAACCAACAAAAAAAAAAATCGAGAGGGGGCCCGGGAGAGGGGGGATGGGGAACTGGAGGGGTATAGGGGACTCGTTCCCCGTCCCACCAATTTCGCAGCATACATTATCAAAAGTGGGGTGTTAACATCAGTTGGCGTCTCTAGGTAACCACACCCTTAGGTGTTGTAATAACACATTAAGTCCCTATCACAATAATATTGCTCGTGCGATCATTTGGTCACAATATAATGTTGCACAGAATCGCAACGGTTGTAAGCAGTCGCACCACCAATTGTGAAAGGGGCTGTAGAGATTGAACATAACACCAAAGAGTGTTAAAGTATCAACCAAAGGTGTTTAAATAGCACCATTAGTATACGTATACACTAATAAGCACCACAGAATGTGCTGTGTTGAATGATAATGATAACTTCAGAATGTAACACTATCATGTTTACTAAATGGTTCATTGCAAAAAAACAAAAAACCGACAAATATTGTAAAAACAACAAATAAAAAGATAAAAACATTGGAGAAGGTTTGAGGAAAATCCATCAAAATGATATTTAAAAAGTTAGAAGTGTATTTTTTTTATTTGTGACGTCATATATACGAGCATCTGCCCCAAATTTTTGTAATATAAAATGCATGAATATCAATTTCTAATGGTTCATTAAGACTGATTTTTTTTTCTTCAAGGAGCGGGTGTGAAATGATTTGTCTGGTGAAATACTGTCTACATTTTTCTTTTAGAAAATGACACTTCATCGACTTTTTTCACTTCAAAGTACATGGAAAGCTGTTCACATTTGGACGTCACAAATTGAAAATAAACTTCGAATAACTTTTAAAATCTTTGAAGGATTTTCCTAAAACCTTCATCAATATCTTTATTATTTTTTCTGCCATTTTTACAATAAAATTTTTGTCAGGATGAACGTCCCCTTTAAAGAGCTGACCTCAGAGCTTTAAAGAGGAATCCAACCCAAATAAAAACTTGTTTTTATAAGGAAAAGAAAAATCAGATAAGTTGATGGGTGAAAGTTTGAACAATATTGGACAAACAACAAGAAAGTTATGAATTTTTAAAAGTTGTAAATATTGGTAATCACTATATACCCATGGAGACTTCAAATTGGCCGCATATGGGATGTCATAGTGATGTAAGGCAAGGACTACTCTTCCATGTACTCCAATACATAATATGGCTAAAATGTCATTTTTCCCAAAAGTTTTATTTCAAATCATGGGTTATATTTAGATTAATACTCCAGGGGAATGGGTACTTTGGAGAAAACCACAAATCCCTGATAATAATGTACATGGCCTATGGGAAAGTTGTCCTTGCACCTTGTCATAATTTACTTACATAGTTGCCAATTTGAAATCTACATAGTATTAGTGATCTCAATTTTAAAGCAGCTATGACTTCCAAATTGCTTGTCCGATTTCTTTCAAACTTTAACCATTCTGGTTGATTTATTTTTCTCCGTCCCAACACAACATTTTATTGCCAAGGCTGGATTTCCCTTTAACCTTTTCTAGGCTTTTAAACGAGTACAGGTGCAACAATACCCGCGAGGAAGAAGAAAGTTATCGATTTTTTATCGTTTGATTTTATCTCCTATGTCGGGCAACGAGCTATGTGGGTGAGGGCGAGATTAATAAGATAAAATGAATCATGATATAGCAGATGTTTACGTGGAAATACACAATGGCTTGATTATGATGGGGTTGGTAACATAGCAAAATCATTGATCAGGTAGTTCTTATGCCATTGCATTAGATTGGGGATTTAGGAAAGAACTTTGAAAAATGAAAAGAAAGTAGGATGCTAATATGTAACTTAACATAAAGATAGAAAATTGCTTTTAGTCAAATGGACAATTCTAACAGCAACATAAAATGTTTTGCGGTGATAAGTGATAAACCGTTATTACTTTACCTGCATTTTTTTACTTAAAAAATTGCAAACTAAATTTCAAAATATCTTAATTTCTGATTTTCCCTATTCAGGTTCCTCATCTCCATTCAGCTTTGTCCTCACTCTATTTATTCCTCTTCTTGTATCGCCATCTTCCCTACGCATCCATGATAATTTGTTTTTATCTCTTTTCTGTTTTCCCTTTTTTTTAATTGTCTATCTGAAACCGCAAATTAAAGTCTGCCTGTGTAATTTTAGAAAGATGAGTGCTTTTTAACCTTAAAACATATGCGACAGTCACATCGGCCTAACCGTTTCCAGTCCGATCAAATCTATTACGTCATGTCCAATGACATACCATCGATCGGTTTTGTGTCGGTTTCGGTTACAATCACACCTGACAAACCGTCTCCAGACCGATCAAATCTATTACGTCATGTCCAATGACATACCATCGGTCGGTTTTGTGTCGGTTTCGGTTACACTCACACCTGACAAACCGTCTCCAGATCGATCAAATCTATTACGTCATGTCCAATGACAACCATCAATCGGTTTTGTGTCGGTTTCGGTTACAATCACACCTGACAAACCGTATCCAGTCCGATCAAAACTATTACGTCATGTCCAATGACTTACCATCGGTCGGTTTTGTGTCGGATTCGGTTACAATCACACCTGGCAAACCGTCTCCAGACCGATCAAATCTGTTACGTCATGTCCAATGACATACCATCGGTCGGTTTTGAGTCGGTTTCTTTAGTGTGTCTGTAGCATGATCATGTTATCCGATCACAGTCACACTGAAGAAACCGATCCCAGCAAACCGACCAAAATGATACCGTCATTTATAAAGGTAAATCATCGGTCGGTTTGGAGTCGGGTTCCTTGGTGTAACTGAGGCAGTAATAATGATAGAAAGAGACGTTATCATCAATTGGTCATCAAATAATCGCTTGGTAATAGGCATGGGGGACCAATCATCTAGCTCGATGAGTCGCTTTAGTTATCTAGGTTAATACTACCAAAAGATACAGGTATACATGTAGGTCGAGCAGAACTAATTCGCAAGTACTGCAAGTGATGAGGGAGGGTATATAGATGTGGGGCTAATATCAGGGAATAAAATCATGTGTCTTTTATTTGCGGTCAATTCTTTGACGGGTTTTGAATTATAGGTATGACCCATTTACGAGGTGATAAATAATTAAGAGTTTGAATTTTGTAACATTTATTGTTTGTATGATCGTGTTAATATGGCAAGTTTAGTTTTTATAAATCATTAACATATGTAACAGACTCGATTCTAACCACGTCCGTATAACGTAAAACTCGAAAACCATCTCGGATTAAGACTGAGAAAACTGTTCCCAGCAATAATGTGAAGAATTTCAGGTGACGCTATTGGAAAGTTTAAGGGAACATTTATTATATCATATCATAATATTACATATATCGTTCATATTGAGGCTATATGAAGTGGAAGCTTTTCATGTATTCTATTTTTAGTATACTTATTGATAGAGCCGGAAAGTTAAACTAAATATTATTACATATAACATTAGAGATGGAAAGGATGATTTTAAAGTAAAACAATGCAACACTGTAAAAACTGAGGTGTTAAAACTGACACCAGTTGGTGTTAATAGAGGACCACACCCTGAGGTGTTAAGATTACACCCTAGGGAATGAACATAACACCAAAGGGTGTTGATGTGACAACCAAAGGTGTTGTAATAACACCTATAGGTGTAAAACTAACACTGTCAATTTAACACCGGTGTAAAATAACTGGTGTGGTCCTCTATGTTCACCGGTTAACACCACAGTTTTTGCTGTGTGGTTATTTTACTCAGGCAGACAATGAGTATTGTCCACGTACATGTGCTGAAATCATAACCCGGTTACTCATTGAAATATTTTTCTCATAGGTTAGAATGGACCTGAATGTTTCACTTTAAGGCTTTAAAATGCCATTAACCTATCCAATATCCCATGTAACAGGACGTTGACATGGTCATGGCTAAATTACATACATGGACAGCTATCATCAATTGCTGATGGCTAATCCACAGTGGCTACCGCCCAATGACCTAGCGATTCATGACATCGGTCCAATACCAGGAGAATCGGAGGCGAATTGCGATCGAAATTGAAGGTAATTCGCGGGCAATGTATATTAAGGGCGAATGAGATCAAATGCCAAGAAAGAAAATGTGACCACAGATTCATAGCGATTATTATTTAAATCATATAGGATGATTCAATCAATATTTCGTAATCCATTTGGATGCAAGTTATGGGGAAAATTGAATATTTCCCTTTCCCCTGAACTATCTGGGAAACGATAAAAAAAAATAGAAAATTAAGAGACACAGTTGGAAGTTTATTATATATATTAACATTAGGGAGATTTTTAGCATATTGATAATATTTACTTGAACATGTAGAAACATACGGCTCAAACAATATTATTCCAAAGTTGCAGTGTGAATTGTTTCCTGCTTGCTTATTTTCAAAATCAACTGAATAAAACTAACAGAACTGTAAAAAACTTATGATAATGTCAAAATGATATAAAACCTTAAGGTGTGTTGCAGAATTTTCTCTGAAATATGTCAGTAGAAATAATGAGTAAAACATTAAGAAATTAGAAATGTTTCACGGGGGAGGGGTTTTAAGGGTACAGAGGGATGGTCCACAATGCTAAGGTTGCACTTTTGTCTACGTCACTTTAGGCTTCCGGTTTCACATATTTTTCAAGGCAAATCAAAATTTACCATAGACCATTTGAATAAGTTGCGATAAATACAATTAATTTTTAGAAAGAAAATGAGCAAAATCAGCATCGTAGACCCTCGGCCTCGTGGGAAGACCCTGATTATAATTATGAAAAAAGACCGAAAATTCCGATTCCAGACACTGTCACTCTGTCAGAAGAGAGCAATTAAAAGAACTAATCAAATTAAACTTTTCTTGCAGGCGACCTGCAAATTTTGTTTTTAAAGTCAATAAGTAATGTTTTTTCTTATCATCTCCTAAAAAGGTGCTGTCTGTATAAGCAATGTATACAGTATTATATCATGATTTTTTTTTCATTAAATCATGATTTATAGAGAGAATTATTGACCTGTCAGTTTGCCGTGACCATACCGAGACTAATATTCTGGTCACGTTTGGTGGTCAGTAACGGTCAATACTAATCAATGACCAAAGCTAGTGAGGGCACCCAGTATATCACTCAATATCTAGTAGATGACTACTGACCATCGCATCTGACCAGAGGGATTCAGGAAGGGGTGCGGGACGATTCTGTCAAGCCCCCCCCCCAAAAAAAAAAAAAAACTATAGAGGAAGATGGTCAACACCACTTTAAGAAGCTCCCTCTTAAACAAATGAAATGGAAAATTACTGTCAATAAGGAATAACAAATAAATGAAGACACGTTTTAAAAAGGGCCTCCTTTGCTCCTGGATCTAAATATGCATCTGGCAGAATTAACTATAGTTATTTTCGGTTTTTCTTTCCTCCTTGAAATCGATTAAATTTAACTGTAAAATACAAAAGTTTGATGATTGAAATAATACTTTATACCATGATTACTTCATTCATATTTTATCTACTATAACTGTCGGCATTGTCCTAATAATTTGGTTTTTTTTCTTTCTATTTATTCAGATATTCAATGAAATCTGGAATATGACACTAGATTCTTTTTGTTAACATGATACTGGTACAACATTTTAGGTTCATCAAACAACACTTGGCCATTTAGGTCATTCACGTAATCTGAAGCAAGTAAATTAATCAAGAGATTCAGAATTGGAAAACCGAAACAAAGCAAAAAATATATATCAATGAAAAAATTAAATGATGTCATACTGATGTACTGATGTTTTCTTCAGGTTTAGTTTTTAATATTTCTATAATAGTAGACGGGTTCCCAGTTTAAGAAAATGAAGTAGAAACATTTTGCGATGTTTAATGGTGCCAGTGATGAAATCGACCGGAAAAATGTTGCTGCTTCTGAATCATGCCGTCAAATTAAAGCATAAACAAAGTGCTTTCAGAACCAGCTCAACTTTCGATATTACAGACAAAACTGGCCAAGATAGCATTTTCAAAACGCCTCCATACCAAGTCTCTGCCATTCTCAGATTTCAAGATTTAATCCTCAGTGGCATATCCTTGTCATTTTGATTAACTGATTCTAAGTTCAGCGCTTCATAATTCATCTACTATGAGATGCCACTTGATTAATATCTTTCATTGCTATCAATAAGAGAACAAAACGTTCGGATCGGTAACAAGAGGTACCTTTGTGAGATAGTAAAAGTTATCACCGCTTTCCAGCTCGGGGTTGATGCGCATGCAGCAGCAAGGCGGATTTAATGCCGAGCGGTTAAGGTTATCCTGATCAACGTTCATACACGTACTACCAAGACCAAAGTGATCAAATGATGGTTTATTCCTCATTAAATATCAATTTAGACGTCCAAAAATCACCTAAGGCCAATCATTTAGACAAATTAGATGAGAAATGAGGGAGATGATATATTCCAACAAGGGACGGTAAAGATTCATATTATGGCCAATGAATGTTTTCATTAAGGAGAAACCGAATATTGAAGATTCTGATTCAGAAAATCATTTGTATTGATACATGTTGATATTGTGTTGTGTCTAAGACAAAAAAAAGTTCAAAGTTGACAGAGCTGAATAGAAATTGGCAATAACACAGATATTCACCATTTTCATAAAATTCAAATTGGATTGCCTAATTTAAGACTCGCTCGTTCTTGAATGTCATCATTTTCCTGTTGGACTTAAAAAAAAGAAACATGCCTTAATTTACAGAAAACAACTTCAGTATTGATCCTTTTCGCCATTCCAAATCTTCAACTCTTTATTTTCACTTTTTCGTTATACTGATACACAAGGATAGCTCAAATCTTAGTAGGAACCGTATATGAGTGAGTGATGATTCTGTTCATAAGTTTCTCAAAAAATTGTTTCCCCATGCATCAGCTTACGTTAAATCCCGATAATTGAAAATTAAACTTATCGTTATCATAAAGCATTTGAATATAAGGTTTACAGTTTGTTAATATTTGAAGGGAAATAGTAGTTAGGCCCTAAGGTAAAACAGGAAGGTTTGGTTATCTGATTTAGTACCAAACAAGTTTCATCAGTCTTGTGTATTGCGTAACGTACCGTTTGCTTTATGAAACGGCCCCTTATATCATTAGCTTCCATTCCTTCAAGGTAAAATACTGAAATAACATTTTGAAGACAAAAATAGTTTAAGAGTTCCCCTTCTTCTCCACACTAAAAAATATATATTTTTGCTGTTTGTCAATTAACAAAAAGTGTGAAGTGTATTAAATTGTAACAGGTATATGAATGTGAAGCCCTATCATTTATGGGTGTGACAAACTCACATCACTTCCTAAGGAATCTGGTGCCCCGTCATCGTAAGAGTAGGTGAACGGGCTTGTGTCGTCTGTGTCCGGCATCCCATCCATGTTGCTGCTTCTTCTTTTTTTAGGTCTCCCCTTCAAAACTTGTCCTTAAAGGTTGGTAGCTCAGCGAAAAAATTCTTCTTTTTTCAAGTCAATAATATTTCCTCTAAGCGACTCGAATGTTCCATTAAATGTTTTGAAGTACTCCTTTATCTTAATGATTCTTTAAGACTGTCATAAATGCTTTTGATGATAATGAGGTCGTGAGTCCACGTCTAAAATTTCGACGATACAGAGTTTATCTACATAGATTTAAATCCATAATTACATCACCAAAATGTTCCATGGAGTTATTTTCTTGATGAAGGAAATGGAAGAATATGAATTCCATGTTATTGAACACTTTAACAATCATTGATTAGCAGCTGGCGGGAGATCCAGTGAAAGCGCTAGAAGTCCATTGATGAAGGTAGTTCTGCTAGTAGGTACCAATGTTCTAAAGTCAACAAAAGTATTGTAAGGAGGCAGCACCCTATTATTATCAATGAAAACCTCACTTCAGAATGAGTTGGGTACAGAATGAACAGAATCAACATCTATCCAACCACCACTGTCACTGACTATCAAGAAGTTTGGACATCAGAGTCCACCTCGTGATCCACCAAGCAAGAAAAACAAAGTAAGAATTAAGAATAAAACAGTGGTGGTAATTAACTATCTCCCCTCCACAGCTGAGCACTCTCCGTCACTGGGGCGGAGGGTGTTTAGCTGGAAATTATGTCAATATTTTGGGGGCCCTTAAACGGCGCCAGGGTCCGAGGAGAAGAAGTCGGAAAGTTCAACTAATTAAGAATGGTGAGTATTCGTATACCTGTGCTTGTCACCGTAAGATAATTACTCCTCGCTGGTCGAAGGTGGCGGAGCGTGAAAATGAATAACGACCTTTACGGTTTATTTCAAATCTTCCCACTCACTCACTGACTCCTTCAAATAAAAAAAAAAACCTTCTATTCTCATCTGTCCTTGTTCTTCTCGGAGCCAGTAATCAGGTCCCCATTAATAGTCACAATTAGCTTTTTAATCTCTTTAACAGTGTGTGGTGGCCAACGTTTGTTTATGTACCTTGTGGAGTGTTCTTTAATTTCTATAGAAATAGAACACTCACAAAATGTCCCAAATTATATTACTCGAAAGATATTGAAGATAAAGAGGATTAAGCTCTTGCAATCAGAGCAAAGAATTAATACAAAAACTAGTGGTACATTTCAACCCCATTTCATACTTCAACCTCCTAAACAATATGCCTACATATTTTTCTGTCTACAAATTTATACTAAAATGTTTCATTTATACAATTTTCTTGTCACGTTTTGGTTGGATCCCGTTCCAAAACCCAAGATCAATTCATTTTTCTCTCAGGGATCCCGGATTATCACTCTCAAATTGGAAGTGACGTGGGACGGGCGAGAATCGTTATTTTATCAGCTTTTTGAACTTTCGGGACGTTTGACTGATTGTTACCCCCTAACCGAACGTTTCCTCTGATTACCTTCCCCCTAGGTTACAATCGTTCGATTAATCAGATACCACTTTGGAACAATGTGCAACCGATGCATCGCGATGTAACCTTGGCGGTGAAACAGTTAACTTAAACCAGGGGCCCGTTTCATAAAGACTTGTTATAATAACAAATGCACAGTTTCTAGAACAAATTAACTATAAGCCAATCAGATTGAATGATTTCAGTAGCTTTTAACTGTTCTTGTACGTTTCCTATTCCAACAAGTTTTTTGAAACGGACTCAGGGGCCAGTTGCAGAGAGTGTTGCGTTTAAACACAACTATAAAAAAAAAAGCAAGCGCAATTCATAAACATGTGCGTATGATATGCTGAAAACAAAATTGCGTTTAATTTCCTGAGCTGCGTTTGATTGTAACTCTATATGCAACGAACCCCTGCACTTTATTTGGCCAGAATTATAATTAAGTTGCGTGTGAACTATTATAGAACAAATTCATTTGAATTTGAATAAGGAAGCGAATGAATGTTTAAATAAATACATGTATATATTTTAGATAGAAAATATAATTATACGAACGGACAATAAAGACTACGTTTAAAACGAAATCATGCTTTGGACAGTACTTGATGAATACGTGCACAGTGATGTTTAATAAACAAGTGTAGGTATTATGATGAAGAGGCCAGACAAACTATGGGTTTATACAAAACATGTAAGGATCATTAAGGGGCGTCGTGGTCTAGCGGTTAAGACTCTCGTCTTTCACTCTGAAGGACGTGGGTTCAGTTACAGTCATGTATATGTGCGCTATTTGTGGAGGAGCCGTGGTGTAGTGGTTCTGACTCTCGCCTTGTAAACAGAGGGTCGTGTGTTCGAATCCCACCGCGGTCTGGCGTCCTTTGGCAAGGCGTTAATCCACACTTTGCCACTCTCGACCCAGGTGCTAAATGGGTACCCGGTAGGATGTGAAAGTCATTGTAGCTTGTCCAGTACTGTGTGCGCCTCACCAGCGACTGACTGGAATACTCCCAAGGGAGTGGAGGATGTGCACATATTGTGTGCGGGAATGACTGATTGAATCCGATGACCGGGGTAATAATATATCTGTAAAGCGCTTAGACACGTCGTTCCGATGTATTAAGCGCTATATAAAAACGGATTATTATTATTATTATTATTATTATTATTATTATATACAAATCCTAGTTTATTTATTTATTTATTTATTCATTTATTTATTCATTCATCTATTTATTTATGTATTTATTCATTCATTCATTATCCACGGTCAATCTCAAACTTAAAACAAGAAAAGACCTAAAAAATACTCAGTTCAAAAGCTGGTGACATACATATAGCTGCTATAATGAAAGAAGAACGGAAGCATATAGACATGAAAAGGCAAATATTATGGTTGATATTATTAGCTATATGGTTGATCACCGGAAAATCATTGATTCGGAAGATCGGGCCATCTTTAATTACCGTCTAATTTATCCTGTTATATTCATATCACGATGGGAGAGATGGACCGGAAATACAGAATTCCCATTGGGACTTGGAAGATCTGAGAAAACAGCCGTCACGTGATGTGGAAAGCATTGGCATATTAACTAGGTTACTTGGTAGAGTTAGATTTGGGGTGGGATAGTGGTGGTCGTGATGATTTTGGTGTTGTTGGTGTAAGTGGTGTTGTTGATATTGATGATGTTGTTGATGTAGTTGTTATCGTTGTTGTACACCGTAAAAAACTGTTGTTTTAAAACTGACACCATTTGGTGTTAATAGAGGACCACACACCGAGGTGTTAAAATTACACCCTAGAGATTAAACATAACACCACATAGTGTAAATGTAACAATCAAAGGTGTTGTAATAAGCTAAACACCTATAGGTGTTAACCTAACACTGTCAAAATAAAACCGATGTAAAATAACCGGTGTGATCCTCTTTGTGCACCGGTTAACACCATATTTTTTGCTGTGTATGTAGTGCTAGAGGTGGTGTTAATATTGTCCCTGAAGATATTTTTGGTGTTGTTGTTGTGTTTGTAGGTGTTGTTAATCAATGTTGTTGCTGGAATTGACGTTGATGTTGTCGTTGTTTATATTGGTTATGGTGGTGTTGGTTGTGGGGGAAGGGATATGTTTCGTTTTACCCATTTTCTTGCTGTATTCTGATATAATTTCGCTCTAGATATAAGATTTAAAGTCACCATAAACAGTACTTGTCGCTCATTATGCGTTACATACGTCACAATCATCGCTGAAGTGATGTGATGTTATTGAGACTCGGACGTAGAGGGCGTTCCTACCAATGTCCTTCTAATGCGTTCGTGTTCTACCCTGTCATATTCTAAAAGTGCTCATGAAAAAATATCAACTGAAAGAAATCAGTTATGTCGGCATATATGGCTTTAAGTGGAGGAGCGAGCCGTGGTGTAGTGGTTCTGACTCTCGCCTTGTAAACAGAGGGTCGTATGTTCGCATCTCAACACGGTCTGGCATCCTTTGGCAAGGCGTTAATCCACAGTTTGCCACTCTCGACCAAGGTGCTAAATTGGTACCCGGCAGGATGTAAAAGTCATTGTAGCTTGTCCAGTACTGTGTGCACCTTACCGGCGACTGACTGGAATACTCCCCGGAGTGGAGGATGTGCACACATTGTGTGCGGGAATGACCGATTGAATCCGATGACTGGGGTAATAACAATATATCTGCAAAGCGCTTAGACACGTCGTTCCGATATATTAAACGCTATATAAAAGCGGATTATTATCATTATTTAGATTTGCTCACCTAATTTTTCAGTATTCCTCTGAACAATGTCCTGATAAAGGCCTAAATATTATTTTTGTCACCAAAAGCAGCTTGAGTTTCTTTTGGGGATTAAAGTTCATATGAATACAAGAAGCCTTTCTCCCTCTATCATCTTCAGCCTTCTCATATCACCAAGATTGCGACACGACAAATGCTCCTGCGACATTTGCTCCAGTCTTAATATCTCAGAGGGCATATAAAAAAAGCATGCAATTAGAAATAATGTAAAACCTTAGTCGGTCTAAAATCTGTTTTCCCAATGTGCCTACATAAAAAAGGCAATTTATAGAATATTCATTATAAGGTGCTTTCATCTGAATGATTCATATGGTACAGATTGCAATCAAAACATTTATTTTACTGGGAATTACATTGGAATTAATATTTTCTTTGGCATGTTTAATCTACAACCTTTTGTAGGTTTAATCTACAATCTTTTCATCGTCTGAAAGAAAAAAAAAACAGTTTGCAAGATAACAGTTTTGGGAAAACCTGCTGCGTTCAGGACCTTATGAATATTGCTGGCCCCCATGATCCATATAATTTATAACAAACAAATTAGTGGGTCGGGGAAATGCGATCAGGTGTGACGCCCCCATGCGGCGATGATCATCACATGCGAGGAAGGAACGCATACATGAACGATTGACAGTGAGAAGATATCAGCACCATGTCCCTGCATCAATCCTTGTGAGTATAGTTCACATTACTCATTTTTAATATATCACTCGGTTATGTACAAGGGTTCGAGTTTTTTATTCGTATCAAAACAACGTTAAAATTGATAGTTCTAGAAGCTTACAGACAGAGAAATGTGTTTTCACACTAACCATTAAAATCCTAAGAAACACCCCATTCTTTAATTAAAAAAAAAATCCACTCCCCCTCTCGTCACTAGTTTGCTAAGCATATACCAGGGACTATCAAGATTCCTAGTACAGTCTGTGGGGGTAGACTAGACTCTCTTCGACACGTCACATCAATAACCATACAGATCTAATAACTACAGACGTTGTCTTGAGATATGAATTATCCCTTCTCGGTTCGGGTCATGCTTGGCTGGTCACCTAATGGCAAGAGATATCTAATTCTAATGAGACAGCTGGGAGATGGGTATGTTCGCCATCTGAGGAAAAAGGTGTGCCCGCCCACATATTTTATCTTTTTTTTCCAAGTGATACCACTAATGGGCAGCGGTACAAGGTGGGGGGGGGGGGGGTGGCAGTCATTAAAATTATTAATTCATGAAATAGGAGAAGAGAGGGAGAAGAAAAAGAAAAACGTGATTATAAAGAAGAAAGATATCTGGGTCATAAAAATCTAATCTATCCCTGTTGTTAAAGTGAGGAAACTAATGTTATCTTAACGTAGTCTTGCCCATAAACACAAAAATTGAGTGATTAGTATAGCCGAATAATATATTTTATATCGAATTTTGTCTTTACTTATCATAATCAGAGGCTAAACATATGATTATGTCCGTAATTATAGTACAGACAAATACAAATAAAAAACATGGAATGGCAAGCTTAACCAATGTTTGAGTACATTACAATGATCTGGGATCAACTTGATAATTAGATATCTCAGAATGATGTAAATATCGTCACTCAAATGGTGTTACAATTTTTAATCTCATTGCTTGGAGCGGTGGAAATCATTTTTATCCTGAAAGTTAGAAGCCGTGTTGTATAAGACAGCCTTGATGTTGCGTATCATAAGTGCATAGTAGTCAGTACAGCATTTACCCTGACTGAAAGTCAGATGTGAAAAAAAAATAGACAGAATCATGTATCTACCGTTTTGCACAGCCTATTAGCCCTGATTAGAAGGACATGTAGAGCCATCATGGCCATGGGAAGAAAGGACGGGGACTTCGCTTGATCAGATATCATAAAAATGCATAGCGCCATCTCCAGTCCAAACGCAATTAGGTAGCGCATGCAGAATTGACAATCTTGCCAAGGCCCGGAACAATCTGTACAATTGAAATGTTAAAATTCAATGCTACAGCCACTCCAACGAAACTGACTCCATACCGATTAAAGCTATTACGTTATTGTTAATGATATACCATCGGTCGGTTTGGAGTAGGTTTTGCCGAAGTAACTGTGGTATGCGTATGTAATAGGTTACACGGGCCTAATTACAACTGGCAGGCAAAATATATTCATTCGAGCCAACCCATTCGATTTTTTTTAATTTGATATTGCTGATTGATAAAAAGAATGAATGTGATTGACAATCTAACACTGATTCTAGGGAGGGTAACTATTAAACTTCCTTTGTCTAAATTGTGAAGATTTATCATCACTTTGGAACTATTGTTTTACTGGCGGAAGAAGTAGGGCCAGTTTACTGTCTCAAGTGATGAATTTGATCCTGTCAGGTGTAGTCTTCATACATGCCGATTTATTTCTAAAATGAGCTTGTCGAGGTACCCTTTTCTTGTCAGATATGGATTGTCAGATATATATCCTATAACCACTGGTAGTAAACATTCAACCCTCGAATTTCATACTAATATATTTTTTTAAGTGCCACTTTAACACACGAGTCTATGGGAAATGTTTTAGGCCCGTGATACCAATAGATTAACAGCAATCATGAAATAAAATCAAACAAAATATTTTCTGAGAATGGGAAAAGGGATATAAGTGGTGCTAAAGCGCTGAATCCCCCAATATAATACAATAAAATAAAATAATCCCATATCGCATCAACTTGGTAGAGCTGAGAGCAACAATGCTTGAGCAAGAAAAGTTTCTTCTTTTTTTGTCAATGATAAAGTTATAGTTGGTAATCATGAAAAAAATGATAACCAACGATATTTTTGGGTTATATATAGGTGAATTAAAAGCGAAAATGTTGTGTGTCGTATACGGGGCTCAGAAAGGTCCCGTACGGCACGCAACATTTTCACCTCTAATTCACGCATGGATGACATTTTAATGTTGGTTGTCATTTTTTACATGACTACCCAGTAGTACTTCATTATTACCACCATACAAATTGAAGTTTCTCATTTGTTTGGACAGCAGGTTGATGAATGTTGTGAAAATGGCTGATTTTTCTAGCATGGAATCGCCCTTATAAGAATCCCACTGGGGTCTGCTCTGCAACGGCTATTCAACACAACCAATGTCGTTCCTTCATCTATAGGAACATTTTGTGACCCCTGACTGCCTTCACAGTGAGTATATGGATTATTTAAAGTAAATAAACTATTTCTTAGGGTAGTGTAAATGATTTAAAACAAATATTTATTTATCCAATCCCGAGTGAACTTGACCCAGATGTTATTTTTAAAGTATACGCTTCACGAAGTATTACAAACGTTTATCATCAAAGGTTGATTTAATAAGGAGTTTATTTACTGGCGGTTGACTTCACACAGGGCGCCCCATAAAATAATGAAGAGTTATCGGAAGAGAGGATAATTATCATTGTTTCAAATTAATCGGTATTAAATTTGGACCGGACAGGAAGTGTAGTGTTCCAACTCGATACGCTAGGGAGCATTGTGGGTTGAAGAGGTGAGTGGGTCATGCTTCTCAAGTAATGACAAATATTACGAGTTTCCTCTTTCGATTCCCTACCGACCTAGGTGGCTGGTGTGTCCTGTTTCATAAATACTTGTTATTATGATAAATGCAATTATTTTTATCACAAATTTACTCCCAGCCAATCAGATTGAATAATTTCAGTAGCTTTACACTGTTATTAAATATTTGTAATTGTAACAAATTTATGAAAAAGGACTCCGGCCATCGGGTTATGCGACGTGCAAGTTTGCACAAAAATGTTACAGTTTCACCAACGAAACCGAATCCAAAGCGACCGATAGTATATCATTGGACATGACGTAATCGCTTTGATCGCTCTGGAGTCAGTTTAGTTTGGTTTGGTGAACTTAACGAATTCACATATTCCGCGTTTGCGCAATATATACATGTACGATAACTATGAAAAGTCGCTGATTTGTATCTTAATGAGCCCCTTGGTTTAAAACTTGTAGGGACTAGTAGGCTTGTGCCATGACCAGTAATATAAAATTGTCATGAATATTTCGATGTAACGTCAAAATCCTCTATAATATCGCTTAAGTTCACCGCACCATACAAGGTAAAAAGAGAAAGCAGAAGGCATTATAACGGTATCAACAATTATAAGAACATCAAAATGACCTACAACAACTTCACCATATTCGTCCTTGGTAAGGGGACAACATATTCAAAGATAAGATCTGATTTATGACAATACAATGCATGTTATTTTAGCAAGGCATCTTTAAAACCATGCGGCGCAACTAGAGCAATGACCCTCTTTAGAACAAGCATCTAGATGTTGTAATAATCATGTTATGAATAGTAATGTTTACTGGAGAAAAACCGAGATAGTATGTAACCTCTCCAGTGAATTCCGACGTGTGTGGTTTTCCAATTATCCAAAGCTGTATGCTATAAGGGACATTTGATTGGCAAGACTTAGGAGAAATGTAGTGTGTGTGTGTGTGTGTGTGTGTTATGGGTTGATGGCGAGTGTTTTCACATCTTCTTTAGATGACGCAGAGGGCGTCCTGTTTACATGAGGATCAGAGCCATACAGGATGTCCGGAATAACGCTCTTTTCAAACATTGACATTGATATCAACACTGGTTAGAAAAATGTTGGTAGCGCAACTGGAGCTATAGAGCCATTCCAAATTCTCCATACAACTATTGCGAAGCACAGGGACCATTACCGCTACCGATCCTTGATACCGCCAACGTCTTTAGTACAAAATACACTCTCAAAAAGGTTGGGAATTTTTTTTTTAACCATCACTAGGCAACATACTGTCAACACAATTATTGGTTAAAATATGTCTAAATTAGGTAATAAATACTAATAATTGGGTAATAAATTTGCTCTATTGGATAATAATTGCCCAGAATATTTATTGCCAACATACATTACCCAACACAGTGGATAGTATGTTGCCCAACATCTTAAGTGTGTACCTTCCAATGGCGTCATCCTTTTACCACTCTGGGTCGAATTTAACACTGTAAACATTGACAGGACCTGCACTGGGGTAGTTGAGGCCCTTGACACTTTACCCCAAAATGCAAAGACCATGGATTCTTTACCCGAGTCGGTACTTTGACAGTGGTATTAATGCTACACTATCACATCGAGTGAATTAACTCAAGATGAAGAATAATGACCGTGGATTGCTGTCCATAGTTGAGTTTGATTTGATCACTCGAGCTAAGGCGAACAATCGGACTCTTTGCAAAAAGGGTTAAGTTTAAACGCAACTTTGATAATCGCTTCTAAATGCAAGCTTCTGATTAGTTGAAACTCATATCAAGTTTGTCTTTCTATAACACCCCTGGAAACTATTAGGTATAACTATAATAAGTTTTGTTGGAATATGATTTTAATAGCGTAGTCACATTTCCCTATACTGCGGCCGCACGGCGAGTCGAAAACAGCCGTTTTAACATTTTTTGTACCATCTACATATAGGTGGTTTGAACAAAAATCAATAAAACAGCTGTTTTCGACTCGCCGTACGGCCGCCGTATAGGGGAAATATAACTGCATGAATGTTTAGGAAAATAAAGTGGATGTCAATGACTTCAACTGGTCAGTGACATTATGGGGGCAAATTAAAGAGTTGTCATTATTTCTCAATTTACTCCACAATTTCCGGTCCAACTTAAACAAAACCTCAGCCATATCAGCATGCCCAAGCAATGAACAAAAAATACACATTATTAATTGGGTATAACATAATTACTTCCGTGAACGGGGAAGTAAAAATGTGATTACACTGGCAATTTGATAGAATAAAAGGTAGTATCATGTATTGGTTGTGGCAAGTTGATGGAATTAAATGATTAGTGGAATGGTCGCAAGAGTGTAGCTTGTCAGATTGATGACATTACTCAGCGTTTGGATGAATTCCAAGTAGTACTGACTGTTTAACAGATATTACTCCCAGGTCCGTGTCGTGTCATCGTTTAAGGCCAACATTACTTTTTCCGATACCGCTGAAACCTGAAAGCTTTCAATATGAAATTTTGGTGGAATGAATAGTCTTTGGCATTTGTACATGTACGTTCGTGACTTTACAATTATATGTGCTCAGATTAATGAATAGAAATGAAGTTCTGATTGTCTGTAGAATCGTGAGAATCTGCAGGTCACACAATTTAATGTCAGCCATAAAACTTATTCCGAAAATAATTATGTCATCAAAAGGAATAAAATAAATAGCTATATTTGACTTTTTTGTTACCCTTTTTTAATAGATAAAACCATTTGAGTGCTTGCAGACAGTATATAGTGGTATTTTGATGAATGAATTAAGCTGTGTTGAAATATCTCGTGGGTAGTTGAAACAAATTGGGGTCTTTTCACACGTGAATCTTGAATCATCATTGTAATGATGATTGCTATTGTAATCGTGACTGTGATTAGCCTTCGTGATTCTAATCATGTTCTAGTTTGGTTTCACGCGTGCTAAATATTCGTCATTAGCCTTATTTTTCACTGGAATCATCGTTCAAATTACGATTTTTTTTACCGTGTGAAAGGGCGGATAGTGGTCTTTTATTGAATTAATTAAGCTGTGTTGGTATATCTCGTGGGTAGTTCAAACGTTCCGCCTTTCCACACGGTGAAATTTTTTCGTAATTTGAATGATGATTCCAGTAAAAAAATAAGGCTAATGACGAATGTTTAGCACGTTTGAAACCTAACTAGAACATGATGAGAATCACGAACGCTAATCACAGTCACGATAACAATAGCAATCATTATTACAATGATGATTCAAGATTCACGTGTGAAAAGGCCCTTCGTTAGACATGCATGAAGGATCCTGTTTAGAATTTTCTTTTGCCTGGGTAGTCTTCAATCGATTATACTTTGGTCCTTTTCATACGTGAATCTTGAATCATCAGGCGTTCGTGATTCTAATCATGTTCGAGTTTGGTTTCACACGTGCTAAATATTCGTCATTAGCCGTATTTTTCACTGGAATCATCATTCAAATTACGATTTTGTTTTACCGTGTGAAAGCAGGGCAGATAGTGGAAACTACGGTTGCTTTATGCCACAGTCACACCAACGATACAGACCTCTGACCGATCAAAAGTTACTTTGAATACCATATACCATTGCTCAGTTTAAGGAGTCGGTTCATTTTGTGCGACTGAGGCATTAAGATACGAGGAAGAACATAAAACACATTTTATCGTACGTAGAATATAGATCAAGATATAGGCACTTTTATTACCACAATGACCATCTATCCTTCTGGATTGAGATATGTAGTCCTACCCAAATGGAGAGTCGGTATATCACCAACAGTCAGTATAAGTGGTGTATCCGGCAAACCTTGTCAAAAGGGGCAAAAAAAAAAACTAAAACGCAAAACAACAACATCAACAACAAACAAAACAAATAAAAAAGAAAGGTAAAATCAATCTTGGAGGGAATTTCCCTTAAAAAAAAGCACTGGCTAACAAATAATTAAGGAAGAAGAAAAGGAAAAAAAAAAAAAAAAGGTAATTACTGTATCCGGAGGCACTTTTTCTGACAAGCGCAAACAAATTCAATCCAATTCTGTACACCAGTACCAAAAGTGAGGCAATGGCATCTTGAGACCAAGGCGCCTTTTGGATTTACCAATAAAATGATCATAAGCTTTTCATTTGCTTGGACATTGAGACCATGGCGGCGTGAGGCCATAAAAATAATTATCAGGACTTAGCTCAACTCGACTATTTGATATGATGGCGCTCCGATGCTGGACTTTTTGCTACAATTTTATATATTTTTTGTTCCTTTAAGTGATTTTGATCTATAAACAACATAATGAGTAATACGAAGTGAAAGTGCAAGGTCCTGGAAAAGCATAGGAATAATTTGGTTGGATTGGCGGGAGAAAATTATTCACATCTTACGTAAGTATCGAAAACATTTGACGTTTTATTCAGTTTACATAGACTGGTGCATTATTGACAGAAAATGAATATATGCTATTAACAATTTTATTTTTTTTTTGACGAAAATAAAACTGGTCATGAAATGCATTACGCTTTGAAAAAAAAAACAAGACAGGTCTATATTAGTTAACGGCCTGCTTTCTAAATCTTCAAACAATTTGAGAAAGAATTTACGTTTTATTATTGCATTTCATAAAAAGTATCAAAGAAATACTTCCATTCAAACCAACAAAATGTATGTTATAACAGAACATAACTAGATTATTAAAAGAACAGAGGCATAGCGATACAGTAGGCGTTAGACTCTACACTCATGCGTTTAAAACGTGAAGGTTTCGACAGAGACATGTTTAGGACAACATTTGTTTGCTTAAAAGCTCATCTTCTAATTCGTGCTGTGCTTTAAATCCAAAACTATAAGACTATAAGGTCAACAACCGCTTGAAAGTAGGATAATGTTTATTTTAGTGAGAATAGTGGTAGTACACAAAGAACGAATGACATCGCTATATGGATTCCGACTCCAACACTTGATATAAGTTCGTTTTGTTCAATTACATTTCGTACCAGCTCAGTTAATTTCGTTTTATTTTATTCCCATTTTTTTCAATTCATCCGAATGTAAATGATTTAAATGCATTCATTTGAATTCAACATACATGTATGACATATATCCTGTTCACTTTCCTTTGATAAGCTCCCATTAATCCCCAATCACAATCACCCAACGAGATGTAATGGATGAAACAAAACGAATGGCAAGCGTAATACCTTCTTGACAAGGACAATTTCCTGATTAAGCATCACATATAAAATATGTTACGAACTATGCGAACATAAAGCATTGCATTATATTCCACTAAACAACAGTTATAGCAGAATTCCCCATCGGTGATGCTGAGGCAAGCACTCCTTTACGATTCGTATACAGTGATTACTTAGAGCCAAACATGTAAACTGTTTGTCTGTAAAGCCGCCATGATCAATAATATACACAAGAGATAAACCTTGGCGACACTGGTGGAGCTGAAACCCCACCTTCTTCTTATACCATAACACTGCATCTATACCTTGTAAATGATAAGAACAACTCTTTTCCTTATCATGCACCCTTTCTGAACCTCGAATCATGTTCTTAACCCTTAAATTCCCCTAAAGACACCGATATGAATTTCATAATACATATTATAACCACAGATCTGTTTTTTGTGGGACGTTAAGAGTTAACCCGTCATGCCCCTTGCCTGCATGAATTATTGTGGTATTTCATGAAGCTTTTACTATCTTATTCCGCGACCGTTGACAGGTTCTTTTGCGAAATTCGAAATCATTTCATGAAGCTATGATATACATTTTTTCAACGCCAACTGAGTCAAACTTAATTATCACCAGTTTAAGTACAATAAAGGGCATCACATAATCATCGTAAGTCTTTGTTTTACTATTCTATACGTGTTATGATTTTTTGTACTTTATATTAGGCCTATTTTGTATTTCATGAAGGGCCACTCTGAAGAAAAAAACAGAACAATTACAGCCGTTGGCATATCGATGATTTATTTTTTTTACCGCGATCGAATAAAATCGATCAAGATTATCAAAGCAGTGAAATAACATCGAGGTCCTTTTCCAGAGATTTAAGTAATTTTTTCTACATACAAACAGCCGTTCCATAAAGGTAATTGGCATCCTACACTGATTTTCTTTAAAGATTTATCAACTATTTATGATGACTGACATTAAATCCCAATATTCATTAAATCTCATCTAAAATAGAGCATGATCATCATGCCTGAACTACGATAGCAGACACCGCACATGCCAAGTATAGAACTGATTGCTTAATGTAGCAAATTCTGTCGACGGAAAACATATTAAATGTGCCTTGGTTTCAGCTTCCGAAGAATCAAGTTATTTTTATTTTAAGGGGAGGTTAGACTTGAATTGTGAGTGAAAATAGGCTGGAATACTTGTATTTTGAAAACATTAATATAAAATCCTTGAAATACATTCATATCTGATATAATCATGGATTAAATAAAAATGTGTTTTGTAACGTGAAAGTCCACCCTGATATCCCGAATTAAAAAAAAAGGAAACCCACCAGGGGGCCGTTTCATAAAGCTGTTCGTAAGTTAAGAGCAACTTTAAGAACGACTGGTGATCCTTTCTTACGCGCTAAACCATCGCCAATGTATATACCATTTACCACAAAAAAGGATCACCAGTCGTTCTTAAAGTCGCCCTTAACTTGTGAACAGCTTTATGAAACACCCGCCAGGTAAATTCTTAATGAATTGGTTTCCGAGTTGTAATGGCAGTCTCAACCGAAAAGTAAGTTACAAAAGTAAAAGTATAGTTACTAGCAACTAAAACTTTGAATCTCGATCAACTATGAATAAATTGTCATTAAAAATGATAATGACCCGTATTCTGTCGGGTTTAATCAAATTTCTGATCTGAAGTTTTGTTTCACAATCAATAATTTATAGCAAATTTTGACACAAAATCTTTAACAATTTATAAGCCATACTCTGATCATTCAAAGCTGTCTATAGGATTCATAACTAAATAGGTTTTCTCCACCGGAATAGCATGATAAGAGAGCACAGTGAACATAAGCAACTTTCAAATAATAACATATTCATGGTATTTTTTTTTGACGTTTTCGACTTCCCATTGTTTTCGCCCAAATTTAAGACCATGGAATAAGTTGAACCGGGATAAAGAATACAGGTCAATAAGTTTTATTTCTATGGCGTAGTCCTCTACTGCGTCTTTAAGATGGCGTCGCACATTTCTTATGAAATGAACTAGATAAGTAAGTCTCCAGGCAAGCGGTGGGTGGGGTGGGCTCCATAGCCTACTTATCACTTAGAAGACATCTGTCGGCTCGCTCCGAGCTTTTCTACAACTCCAAAGCCTTGGATATGTTATGATTATGATGCCGTGATGATTTACCCATTACTATCTTCGTCTTATCGTGATGATATCCTTGTCGCGTACAGAGGTTGCATGGCGGCTAACCATTCCGCGATACTGAATTTCTTGGGACCTTCGACATGGCCGTTAGACCATAGATGATAGGCCAGGAAAAGATATACAGTCTGATGTGTGGCGATTTATAAACAGTATACAGGTATATGGGTGTTGATAGAGGCTGAGATAAGCCCATATCAAACCAGACTCTTGTACGCGCGAGTAGTTCTCGTGCAAAAAGCGTGAATATAACAAAACATGTTTGTCATATTGTTGACGACTTGTAAAATATCACGGGTTGTGAATATTGTTGAATATAACAATTATTGCCAATATGATTGTACGGATAGCATTCAATAAATTCACGATTCAATGACATGAAAATGGTATTCAACCTTGCATATAATCTAAATGAGTATCGTGTGGGAATTAAAATACACATGCAGTTTAATCATTGAATAACATTTTTTAAAGAAAGACAGACAAAGAAGAAGAAGAATACATCTATTTACTGAGACCATATATCACAAAGAATTTTTTTATCTATTATTCTCTTTGAATCTTGCAGTCCTTTTCTTGGCGATAATTGTTTTAAGGGGAATCCAACTACAATACATTTTTTTTTATAAGAAAAAGAAAAATCAGACAAGTTGATAGGTGAAAGTTCAAACAATATTGGACAAACAACAAGAAAATTATGAATTTTAAAAATTCGTAAATATTGGTAATTACTATACCCATGGATACTTCAAATTGGCCGCATATGATATGTCATAGTCATGTAAGGCAAGGACTACTCTAACATGTACTCCAATACATATAATGGCTAAAATGTCATTTTTCCCAAAAGTTTTATTTCAAATTGTATTTTTTGTCATGACATGCGTGAGGACACAAAACAATATACTACATGGGTTATATTTAGATTACTGCCCCAGGGAATGGGTACTTAGGATAAAACCACAAATCCCTGATAATAAAGTACATGTCCTATGGGAAAATTGTCCTTGCCCCTTGTCATAATTTACTTACCCAGTTGCCAATTTGAAATCTACATAGTATTAGTGATCTCAATTTCAAAGCAGCTGTAACTTTCTTATTACTTGTCCGATTTCTTTCAAACTTTCTTCATTCTGTTTAATTTATTTTTCTCCTTCTCATCACAAGAGCTGGATCTCCCTCAATGCGAAGTCCACCTACGTGCTCAAAGGCGCTGCGTAGACTAGACTGCGAAGGCGATGGAAATTGTAATGAATGCTCTTTAATACGGAACATTTTCACCCTTTTAAACAAATGAAACTAATGCCACAGTAGGTTTGCCAACTGCTTTGTAACAACCCTTTAAAGGTATTTTTATCTTTCAAATACGAATACAGAGGTAATTCGAAACTTTCCCAAATTTGGACGCCACGTATTTGCCTAGTCCCATTTACCCAAATCAATGTCCGGTTCTTTTCATTGTCCGCTCGGCTATCAAGACTGTGTCAACAATGATCAGATTCCGAAGCAAAATGAAAGCACAACGCCGAAGTAGTACTTTGGTTATCTGTTTATACACATCCCCCCCACACACATATATATAACTATATATAAAGAAAAATCTTTTTCATTTTCGATAGTGCCAAGAAAATAATACGGTTCATTCTAGCATAACTTCCTATTAGCTGCAGTGGAATAGTAATACATTAATACCTCTTTCATGTTCTCGCGAGCAATCATTATGGTCAGTATAATGATATTCTATTCAAATCATTAAAATACAGAGTGTTGTCATTATGTTCCTTTCATAGCAGTTGGACAAATATGGGTCTCATCTTGTTTGTGCATACAATTTGTAGAATTTGACGAAATCTAATGATTTGGCAGTGGTGTTTCGTACATTCGTCATTTTTAACGACAAATTTATGAATTATACTTATAATCATGGTTCTTTGTGTAACAATAGAATGGTTTTAATTTGAATTAGGAAGAAAGAAAATGAATATTGAAAAAATGAATTTACAATTGATTGAAAAAAAAAATGCATTCCAACATCGCGATGCCCCCTCCCCAATCACTCTAAGAAGTCATTGATTCTCATAAATGTGTTTTTGCATATTGTGATAATATTTTATTTATGCATGTTATGTATGTTGTTCATGTTTTTATTGAGAATAAAGAATAAATTGAATTGAATTGAATTGATTCACAAAACTTAATCATAATCAATGCAATTGATAGAACAATTGAAATAATGGATCAGTACACTTTCTGTTGCAAGGTTAAATATTTAAATTTTTAATTTTTATCATTTTGTTGTAATGGAAAAATTCGTGGTAAGCATTTGGGTTCTTAAATTGCATTACCATCAGTTGAACCTCTCTAGCAACTCCAAACGCTGTTTAAAATGTATATACAGTGCTGTTTGTCATTATGGACTTCAACAGAAGTATTTCAACAGTTTAAAATGATTTCTAAATCTTTAAAAAGAACGTTTAATAGTTTTTAATATATATTTAGGCTACAATAAATTAAGCATATACATTGTTGAAATATCAAACACTTATCAAAAGTGTTAACAACTATACCGTATTAAAGGACAAGTCCACCCCCAACAAAAAGTTGATTTGAATAAATAGAAACAAATCCAACAAGCATAACACTGAAATTTTTTATCAAAATCGGATGTAAAATAAGAAAGTTATGACATTTTAAAGTTTCGCTTAATTTCACAAAACAGTTATATGCACATCCTGGTCGGTATGCAAATGAGGAAACTGATGATGTCATCCACTCACTATTTCTTTTGTATTTTATTATATGAAATATGAAATATTCTAATTTTCTCCTCATTGTCAAGTGATAAAACGATTAATTTCTCCCTGAACATGTGGAATTAGCATTGTTTAATAGTATATGGTTCAATCGAGTTGGTCCTTATTGTCAAATCTATAAAAATGATATTGTATAATTCAAACAATACAAAACAAAAGAAATAGGGAGTGATGGACATCATCGACTGGCTCACCTAGTTGTGCATATCACTGTTTTGTGAAAAATAAGCGAAACTTTAAAATGTCATAACTTTCTTATTTTACATCCGATTTTGATGAAATTTTCAGCACTAAGCTAGTTTGATTTTTTTATATTTATTCAAGTCAGCATTTTTCTGGGGTGGACTTGACCTTTAACATCGTTTTTTTCTCACTGTGTAGGACAACTTCCTTCTTCGATGGTAGATATAATTCACATATCTCGTTGAGCGATGTAATTGCAGCTCAAACCGATGCTAATAAGAGGAGGGCATGGTGGATTGGTTAAGATACCTATGGCTACTCCCATCGAGTTACATTAAATCTTAACAAGATTTAAACACCTGATCGGTTCCTTGCAGTGATCCACTGAGGTGGCAGGAAATGTACAAGACGCTTATCTTTAATAAAAAAGGTCAAAGTACTTTTAACCATCAGAATGGATTTATTAGCAAGAGATGTTAAACATATTCCGAGATGAAATGCTTTCAGTGCTTGATTTTTTCTTTCCATTTATTGGAAAATAAACTGTATACCGGAATAGTGTGACAAAAATTGATTTATAAAGGTCAACAAGGAGCCAAATAGTATTTTCCAAATAATTATTTGTTGAGAACCCATTAAATATTGGCCATTTTTACATAAAACGGTTCAGTCAAATCAGGTTCAAATGCGGTAAAAAAAAAATAGAAACATGCAAACCTAAATACTAGTTCCTTGTGACCAGGACAAATGGTGAAATCAGCAAAAAAATGCAATAAATAAAAATGAAAAAAATAATAAATGGCAATTTTTGCTTTTTGTTTTGGCAAGAGTTCTGAGAGAGCGGAAAATACTTCAAGTACTTCAAAATAAAATCTAATTTTGTCATAGATTTCGACATTATATTAAGAAAATTACATCATCTTACCCTTTTTATTTTTTTCATTTCTTTTCTCTTTTTTCGTGGTCTTTGAATTTTTGATGGCATGGAGGCCATGCTCCCAAACCCACCTAAGCCAATATTTCTTTCTTTCTTTCTTAATTTCTTCCTTTCTCTCTCTCCCCCTCTTTCTTTCTTTCTTTCTTACTTCCTTTTATAGCTGGGTCTAGTTTTAAAAAAGCCTGAAAATTTTAAACTTATATTTTTTGAAGTTCAATCGAAATTATGATCAATGTGCAATACATATTTTGTACACAATTTTATGTCCACCTCAATATATATATCTAGAGATTTTGAAACCTCTTGATAATCATTATTGGATAATTCAGGAATCTTACCTGCATTTAGCTGTTCACCCCATGATAAAAAAAACCTTTTCCGACATGACTGACATTCAATGCATTATTAATTCACGACAAATTATCCCGATCTTTACATTTTCATAAAAGATGTGTGTTTTAGCGGTAATTCAGTTTATCAAATCAACATGATGACTCAAAATGACAGAATGATCGATTTCATGATGGTTTCGACAAACATACATGGAGAGGTGGAACTAGTTCAAGATCGAACTGATATCAAATAATGTTACAATAATCATTTTATTAAAAATAAAGAAAATAACTATGCAACTGCAAGGAAAGGGGTCGGTTTGTCACTAATGCAAGTGTCACTGTGCATGCTGAGTGAACCATTCTATATTTAATGTAATTTCTTCTATATAACACCATTTTCAAAGATACAAAATTCAATTTTTTTATTTCATTTATTGTTTTCTTCTGCATTCAAAAATATTTTTCATTATATTATCAAGCATAATGGTTTCTGCTTTTTTGCTATGAATCATAGAGAAAAAATGACCTAAATAAACTATAATCCTAAACAAATATGATCTACTACTCAATAATCTTATAATTTACAATTTGCAGGAGAAAGATTGTCATCTTAATGATGAATGGAGATAGCTATTGAACAGCATTTCAAGAATGAGAGAGAGAGAGAGAGAGAGAGAGAGAGGGGGAGGGAGAGAGAGAGAGAGAGAGGAGGGGGGGGGGGTGGGAGTATTACTTTATAGTGAGCTATTTTCAATTCAGGCATCATTGTAAATCTAACTCTTGAATTTGGATATTACTCGAATTCGTGAGGTGACATTTGAGGGTAATCAGGTTTTAGAAATCGGTATATATAACCCACCTTTCATTGCATCGAGGATCAAGTCTTCAACCCCCCCCTCAATCTCCCCCTCCCTCATGTCTATCAGTAAACTTGAGCTTGTGTTTACATTCTGACAATGTAAACAAGAGCAATATGGGAATCCAGTATAGGTGCTACAATGTCCACATAAGATGCAGGCCTATATCCTCTCGATAGCGCTAAATTACATCATCAGGGTTGACTTGTAAGCCTATATGGGATGCTATTAATTGTCCATGATTTATTATAACAGCCCTTTTCAGAGCTAACATACAATCACGAAAGAATAACAAACAGTCCTTTTCAGGACTATATACACGGTGTTTACCGTAAAACTTCCATTATATAACACATCTGTACTAAGCACTATTAAAAGCGGAATCTCACTACATCCAGGATTTGCAAGTTTTCCCATTCCTTTTCGATCTTTCTGAATCGACATAGACCTTGATTTGTTATTTCAACTAAAAACTTGTCAAATGAATCATTATTGTAAATAGGAGCTCCTTCGGCCATTTAAGCGAACATTTTCCAAAGTTCATGGTCAGTGATTTTTTTACCGTTTCCACCGTTATAAGCTACTAAAATCCTTGCATCTGATTGGCGCAGAGAAATTTGTCAATAAAAATCACTCACGGGATGCTTCATGGAAAACTCCCCGGATGATGATTGATTGTTCATCCCAATAAACCATCTCTGGAGGAATCTCTTGGGTATTACACCATAATCTATTACAGAACATCGACGTTGCTCCAAATAATTCAACCTTAGACAAGATTTCATTTGTCATCGATGCGGGGAATAGGGACCGATCCACGACGACAGAGCTGATTTAAGACATAAGAGAAAAACATAAATTCTCGAGACAGGCGGTAAAATGTGCAATTTACGGGGTTATATTCACGATGGCATAGCCCGCGCTTTCGTGCTCCATTACGAACTATACTGATGATATTTGCCCGAGAGTGAGACAAGGGGGGGGGGGGGTGGTTTGTCTTCTCCATCATGAATAAACTATTGATTAGCAATCCCGAGCTACAATCTGTTCTCTAGTTTTGGATGAGAGGGATTCATCGATCATTGTTGAAGAAAAGCGTTCGATTACACGCAAGGAACAAATCGACGGCATTATGTAAGAAGGGGGGGGGGGGGGAGTGGGTAGAGCCGCTGTGAGCTTTTCAATTTCTGGCCCTATAGATTAGGCAAGGTTGTAGACTATTCTACATAATTTCATCTAATATATTATTTCTTACACGTATTACACGGCATTTGCATATTAATGAGTCAGAAAGAATAGAGGATAGAGGGTACTTGTATTCCAGTTCATCGTGAATTAGCTGTGAACCAGAATAGCCTGGTGGTTGAGTCGCTGCCCGGCAAGCAGTAGATGACAGGTTGGAATCGCACTGGTTCCAATTTTTTCTGACTTATGATTTTCATTACGGATCGAGCGTGCGATCTTGAACACATAGGAGCGATGCCGAATATTTGTTCACAAATTATGTATTTACATAATCATGTATAATATCAAAACTTTACTTTTTTAAATTCGTTTGTTTATCTGTTTATTTCTTCCTCCATAGCTTTTCATAAATTTACGTTGCCAAATTGTTTGGGCTTTGAAAGTTCGAATCATATGGGGGGGGGGGGGGGTTGACCCTCGGAATGAGAAGGGGTGTACGCTAAAGAGAAAATTTTACGTCATTTCATATTTTTCAAATCAAATTTTCTGGATTACAGACTTTATAATCATTAAACTAAACATCCCTGACAAAATTGGTAACATTATCTTAGAATTAAGATTTTTAGGGGGAGGGGGGGCGCTCGAAAACTGTCTTAACAAAATAAAGTCCCTTCAAAGCTTTTTCTCTTGTGATGCCATTGTTGGTTTTAAGAGAATTACATTTTTTCTTCGTAGAATCATGTTGATATTGATCGATGTTGCACAAAGCAGAGCCGCTGTTTATCTATTTTTTGTTTCAGCATTATTATATTTTGTGCATCCAAGCCCTCCCCACGAACGACTTGAAACAGAATATTAAAACCATTCTCTACTTGCACATTCTTCCGGCGTCAACGTTGAACGGTGTGTGTCTAATTTTGTTAGCAATAAAACACATTCTACTCCACAGGGATCCGTGTTCAATTACCGAATGGATCTTCATTAACAGATTGCGTGAGTCAAGTTCCAAATGCTGTTTTATTGACAGTAGAAATTAACTGGGTCATTATTCGGATTAACTGAAATAAACTCGGAATGGTTCCAACAAGAAAAGCGGAATCTGTAACACCAACCTGATGTAATATTCACCAGTCAATATTATGGTCAATCTGCATGTCCTCTTGAATTTAGAAGGTGATGGCGTTTACGTTTGCCGTTTTAAGTACGACCTCAATATCATTTGATGTTCCAATAAAAACACATATGAAGGTGGTGCCCTTGCTAAGCTCACTCATTCAACTGCTTACTGTGGTTAATTATCAAAATTAAATCATGGTATACCTCGAGGTTATGAAGAATGTGTCAGAAAGAGCTCTTCACATGAAATAATGTATAATGTATTCAAATGAGTGAACATTATTCACCACATGAAATATACGCTGAGCTGGAAACCAAAATGTTGCCTCAATCGCTAAAATTATCTGCATATATGATCATTCTTACTAATGACAGTTTCGTGTGGTTGATCTTTTTCCAAGAAACTCTGAACTTTAGAGCCAGCCATTATCTAAAAGATGATTTTCCAAAGCAAAGCACACCAGACCAGTCAATTTCGTCAATGTCATTCTGGCAAACTTGACCCCCCCTTCTATCAGTTCTATATTATACAGAAAAATAGATTTGTTGAAACTTACTTTATATTGACATCTCAGCTTTCAACTGGGCAATACTGTCTTACGTTCTACGTTTATTCAGATCTATATTGATAAACGTATATGTACATATATTTTCATACCTTGTTAACAAAACAGACTATATGCGCTCTCTAAATTCATTTCTCGAGACACAAATCAACTTCACACCTTCACCCCCCCATAATACCAGATTGGCAATATCGCTCCCTTTTTTACCCCTCTCTGTCTTTTTTTTCCTCCACACCTCTCTCTTCTTCTTCTTCTTCTTTTTCTTCTTCTCTCTCTCTCCCTTTTACCTCCCCTTCTTCTTCTCCTCCTCTCACTGCCTTTCTTTCTTCCCCTCTCCCTCCTCTTTCACCTTCTCTCTTAATTTCTCCCTTTCTCTCTCCTGTATTCCCCCTCTCTCTTTCCCTTTCTCCCTCATCCTTATTTTAGGTCTGTTTTATGAACAGATATTAGATAAAGTATTTAAATTCCAATTTCATCGCTATTGACTCAAGTACAACCCATTAGTCACTGTGCATACGTTCCAATGGGCAATAAGTGGGTTAATTGAAATTATATAGCGTTTTGATTTCACACATGAACCTGATGTGGTATTTATGACCTAAACGTTTAATAGGGGATTCTAATTTAAGGAGGGGAATTATATTATTTGACCTCGCAGATGACTTAAGACCCTTGAAAGAGCTACAAAAATAAACAAAAAGTCATGACGAATTGAAAACGTTTTGAATTCATTCTAAAATGTTACGGCTGCAGGCTGCAAAACATACAATAAAAATAAAATCAGATGTAAGTTTTTTTACTTTCCAGTCACGTGTTGACAACTATCAGAGGCATCGTGAGCCTTCTAAAACTTGTGGGAAAAAAATCTATGTTTGTAATATATTTTGACAAAACACAAATAATAACATATTTTACCCTCTTTTTTCATTGACGGAATGTATAGTTGACAATAAACAAAAGAAGGACAATTTTAAGGACGTTTGGTGCTTCTTGTTGTAATATCAACTCAATCAGAATAAAATGATTTCATCTGTTACTGTCAGAGGAATGAAAAATGATACTCCATGTTTGTTTTTAAGATTCATTCAAATAAAAGATAAATCCGCCATGCCTATTGTTTGTGCTCTATTTCATGATAAAAGAGGATATTCGATATTCACTCGGTCCATTAATAACGTGAAAAATATCTAACATAAGAACACAGAGGAATGAAAGATGATTTATTTAAAATGACCCATGTTACTCGAGGTTATTTTGTAAAAAAAAAATTATGTCGACCGCTTTCGCATTTTTTCTCTTTCGACATCGGCTATAACGGTCGACATGGTAATCTTGAGTCAAATCGGATTCAACATCAACCCCAACAGCTACAAAACAAATAAATATGTCTACTGAAAGACATTTACTGTATTATAATTATCATAAACATGTTGCTATTTTGGGTTCCATGAAATTAAAACACTTATTGAATAAATTGACGATTTTACAACAATAACAATGTCTTCAAAACGGCAATAGAATAAACGAATCACAAAAGCGACGCAAAACTTACTCGATTTGCTGATCGGTTTAAAACGTAACGTCACCTATGTAACGTATCTCGATGTCCTGGTCATCAGGTTTTGAAGAATAATTACGAAGATGTTTATATAAAATAATAGGCATCAATGGTATAATGCCATCAAAAGGTGAGTGATATTCCTTTATAGGTGGCAAAAACTTGTTAAGTAATGTGCTTGTTAACAAGAAATGCGAGAGCGTCTATAATGGTACACCTGAAGGCTGGTTGCATTAGTCAAGAAACGCTGCCGAAAATTGATATTCCATCAGTTTTCACAGGTTTCTAGAAACACGGAAGGACATCGTTACATTTTCAAAATCAATCGCTTATAATTTGTATAAAGTATTCCTTGAGATATAATCCAAAGCGTCCAAGAAAATTAGCTTCCATCAGAGTTTAATCAAAAGTCGACCATTTCAGAGCAATATTCCGTGAAGCATAAACACATTGAACACGGCTTGTCCCTAAAACTTTGATCAGTCAGTTCTTGCATTTCGAGAGCGATTGTCTTTCGGTTATGTCACGACTTATCTACGAAGTAAAGTGCGAATGGTCAATGTAGTTATGATCGTGACGGTCAAGCAGAACTTTCACATCGGCGAAACGCTTCGGGAGACAGATGAGTGCATCGACGAACGGTATCACTTGCAATTTCGTGTGAGTTTGCATCTCACGCGATAACGACTTCTTATCGCAGTGATACGAGTAAGAACCATCCCTGTAACGTCATTGGCTTAATAATATCACGTTCATGCTATACCTTCTTCACTTAAAGTAAACTTTGTGTACAGAGTATTATGAGAGGGCAACATCGTGTGAATGGCATTACATACATGTATTTCATGAAATGCTTGGATAAAGTTTTGTAAGACGATTTACACTTTGAAACTAGCGGTGTTGAAACTACACCATCAGTGTATACAGATGACCACATCAAGCATTTTGCACAAGTGTTAATTAAAAGGTGTAAAATTCATTTACACCAATTTACTATTATAATAGCACACTATGTTCGTTTTTAACACCAATGGTGTAATGTTCAAAGTATGGTTTAAACACATGTTGTCCCATCAGCCATCAGAACACAGACTGGTGTTGTTCTCAACACCGTAGTTTTACAGTATACTATAGTTTCCAACATAATATCTCAGATCAGGCTGTCAAAATACACGACTTGGTTCAGTGGTATATAGATCTATAGTATACATGTAATCCGAAGATCCGAGGTTCAAAGCACAGTTATTTCCAGGTTTTGCCTGGCTAATATTGTCAAGACCCTAGATCCAGTTGACAAAGGTGTGAAATTATTTCTCCAGCTATATAAAGAGTAAAAAGGGTAATATTATTTGGCAAGGGTCATCCTGGAAAATGATCAGTCTTATAAATGCACTTTTCGCAAGAATGACAGGAATAATATGTTTTTATTTGTGGTGAAAATCGCGCCTGATCTTCAGCAAATTCGGTTTTACACTATATTCATGGCAATGAAATGCGACCCTTGCTTTTTTCCCTAACACGCAGCCAGCCACATTGTTTCACTTTAATATGTCCAGAACACAACTCCATGTTTAAGATGAGACAAATAATCATCAAGTACCGCTAAAATGCTAGATTCCAATTTTTGCAGGCTGCAAAATAGACGGAATTTCCCGATAAAGAATTAATTTCCACGAGGAAAAGCTTAACAATGCATCAGGATGTCGACGATAATGATCGTGATAGCAGGTACAAAAGCGCGGGAATCGTTATTGGATAATTGATATCGATTGGACGTTCAACAGAGAAACATATGGGTTTGTATTTCATGAATGATTTCGAGGTTAAGGAACATTATACCTGGCAGGGCCGTAGCTAGAGGGGGGGGTATGGGGGGGTGTGACACCCCCCCAACATTCGTGGCAGTCGGCAAAATCATGTACCAGTTGGCAAAATGGAGGATAGGGGAGAAAAAGAAAGAAAGAGAGAGAGAGAGAGGGGGAGAAAAAGAAAGAAAGAAAGAAAGAAAGAAAGAAAGAAAGAAAGAAAGAAAGAAAGAAAGAAAGAAAGAAAGAAAGAAAGAAAGAAAGAAAGAAAGAAAGAAAGAAAGAAAGAAAGAAAGAAAGAAAGAAAGAAAGAAAGAAAGAAAGAAAGAAAGAAAGAAAGAAAGAAAGAAAGAAAGAAAGAAAGAAAAGGAAAGAAAAATAGGGGTACTAACTTCGAAGAAGGTTACGACTTTTAGAGTAAAGACAACCAATTGGCAAATCCAAGTCCATGTAGCCAGGCTTAGAGCCCTACTAGTCAGCAAAATACTAAGTACAAAACAGATGGAGCTATAATAACACACAAAGTAAGCCCCCAGTCCTCCCCAATATGAACAAGCTTGTTAGTTTGCAAATTATACCACAATTATTGACGATTTAACAAACACATTAGTTTTGTAAAATTAGAGGCAAGACTAGGTACATAAATATTGGGTGGGACGAATTTCCAAGGTTTAAGTTGAATAATCAAAGCCAAAGTATAGTTGGCAAATTATAAAGTGGGCCTATTAAACTGGCAGAACACTATACGCTCTACCAGTCAGCAAAGTGATGTACAAGTACTGCCCCGTTTCAGATTTGAAAAGAACAGAACACAAGACTTACAAAACTGGTAACTCTGCAGTTGGCAAATTCATGAAGACAAATCTACAACTTGTAGACTTGTCTACAAGTTTGCAGTTGGCAAAAAACACAAAAAATGTTCTAAGTTATTTTTACTAAACTTTTTTTTTAAATTTATGGTGTCAGAAGGTGCTTAGGGTGGGGATGGGGGCAGGTTGGGGTTGCATCATTCCTGGTGCTCGCATTGTCTGACTAATGAGATATATAATCCTGTTGTATTTTAAGTCCACAAAGATTATGCACCAAACTATCTTCTCGCACTTCAAGTTATCATTGTTTTGTGTAGTGACATATGCTTTTTTCATGACTATATACTTAAAGTGATTGCCCCCTTTTAAGGCTTTAATAAAACATTTCCAGTATGTGCTTACGTTCGCATTGGTGTGGACCGATATAGATACCAGGCTGGTGTTAAATCAACACCGGCGTTTTTGCAGTGCACGAATTCCTAAAGACAGTCCTTAAAATGTCCCTTTTTCTGATCTAATTATAACAAATTTTCAGCTCGCGCTTCGCGCTCGCATCACTTAATTAGTGAAATAGTAAATTCCTACAAACAAGCCATATAAAATGCCCCTCTTCAGGTCTGAATTTCAAAAATTGTCAGCTCGCGCTTCTCGCCCGCAATATTTCATTAGTGAAATACGTATCATGTTCATGATTACAATGACCACAAAAAGTGCTTCATGTGCCAGTGTAATTCTAACAAAATCAGCAAGCGCTTGGCGCTCGCATTAGATGACTATGATGAGATACGTACGCACTTCATAAATTCCAAAAGATAGTCCTGAAAATGTCCCTTTTTAGGGTTAAGTTATACAAAAAATTTCAGCTCGCGCTTTGCGCTCGCATTGTTTGTTTTGTAAGACAGGTAAGTATCATGATTACAAAACTTTGCTTATAATGTCCCTTTTTAGGACTGAATATCAAACATTTTCAGCTCGCGCTTCGCGCTCGCATTATTTGATCACTAAGATACATATCCGTTTAATGGCACAGTCCTTAAAATGTCTCTATCAGGTCAGTATACCTGGCAATTGAGCGCGCTTCGCGCGCCCACTTAATGACTCTAAATTTTTGCTGGTGCCCCCCCCCCCAATGCCGTGACCCACGGTACGCCACTGTTAGCAGTAGCACTTGAAATTTTAGTTGAGACATCTTGCACAGAAGGTCAATTCAAAATTAACAAATCTTTGATTTTGATATTATTAATGCATAGGGTATATCATTATACTGCAAGTTAGCAACTACGGCACACTAGCCTTTCTATTTTGATCCAAAATGTTTATTTTTAAAGTGCAAATATCTTTGTATATCTTTGTATAATTTACCTTAAAGTATTCACCAAATGCCACTAATTCAATTTAAAAAATTCAAAATCTTTTAGCATGTGATTATTGTAGGGGGGGGGGGGCACATCCCCCATCAGACTCCCCCTGTGCTCACGTTGGCGCTGTCACGCCAAATTTAGTTGGCAAATTTAGCTGGTACACCCCCCCAACAAAATGCTTCTGGCTACGGCCCTGATACCTGGTTTTATTCTGGGGTTTCATTTGCCAAAATTTTGTTATTCGTCTGCATGTTTGCCGTCCTTGCCCTTTCATGGGTTTTTGTCATTATCTACACGTACGTTTGTCCCCGGGTACAATGCATTCCATTTTCACTCGTCAATATAACCTGTTACCGCTAATACTGTAAATGGCTTTCCCCTGTCGCTTTGCAATACTATTTTTGTTATAAGATCGTTTCTTTTTTTTTTCTTTTCCTCGTTCAGAGGTACTTTATTCTTCATATTCCTTTCTCATTTTAACAATTTCTTTCGAGGCACAGTGCGTGTAGAGTTACAAAACAAGTTACATATAAACATGTTATAGACATCAACAATTTAATCTAAAATGTGATAAAGATGAAATTTCTCTATAGGGTTAAAGCTCTTTGAACATTTGAATTAAATGAACATTGGATTTAAATCGCCATTTTACATAAAAAGTATCTCTTTCTTGAACTCATACCAAATTGAATATATATTAAAAGCTCTTCCTTGCATCTTATACATGACATAAGATTTGTATATTGCATACTGTGCAAATATCATAAACAAATTAACCAACGTAAACTTGCGATCGTGAATTTTGTATCCAATGAACAACGTCGTTTCGTTAATAGGAATTGCAATTTTAAACATAAATTGCAGAGAATTCTTTATCTTTATCCAAAAATTGGCAACAGGATTACATTCTAACATAATATGAACAAAAGTTTCTTCTGCTTCACAGAACATACAAGATGTGTCATTAGCTAATTTCCAACGACATAAATTGAATTTATAAGATCGTTTCGATTTTTAGATACATCACTTTTTTCGCCGCCCCCTCCTCTCTGCCCCCTCTCCCATCCTCCTTTTCCCTCTATTCCTCGTTATTCACGTTATTTATTGTAAACATGTTTATACATACGAGTTCTATAAAACTAGTTAGTCCTTTTTACATGCCAATTATTGATCACTGTATTTATCACTTTAATTTCGTGAGGGTCATCAGTATCAACATCATATTCATATCAAAGGGATGGACAAATCTGACTTGTTTACTATATACATAATAGGCTTACAGGGATATCTTCATGACTATTGAAATATACTTTAAAACATTGCGGCCCCAGAATAAAGAAATGAAGAAAAAAAATCAAAAGGTTTTATAAGCACACAAAACAAATTATTTGTGAGGGAAAATGTACATATTCATCTAGCATTCTAGACCCAAAACTTCAGTCTCTGTACATTAGTTGTTCCGCTGAACTAGGTTGGCTACACGAATGGGGGATGTACATGTAGTAAAATGTTAGAAAAAAATTGTTAAATAAATCACCAGAAACGACTGTTATTCCCGTCTAATAATCACCCAATATTCCTGGCCCCAGAATACTTAGATCGGAAAAGAGAAACAAAATTGTTTTAAACTATGCCAAGTCATTTCATCGGTAATAGTGACAAACCTTTAACGCCTCAAAATAATAGAACGAAAATATTTATAAGCCATGCTTGAAAGCGTTTTATTTCAATTACTTAACACGGTCACGCTGGACACCTTTTCCATAAACCATGAAACCCATACAGTAAAGATAGCCAGCAGTTAATCTATTTATTAGCATACTTTCCCAGTATGGTGGCCCCCACTTTTATATCTTTCCCCTCAAATTCAAGCAAATTGAATACTGACCATTTGCAGTGATACCCTGGTATTGTATGGATGGCTACCAGAGCAAAACCAATGCTTTCATGTGCAATTTAGGTCCTGCTGTGTTCTTAATGAAGCGTTATGACTCTATTAAGATGAAGAATTTATTTATCGCGTCAAACGTAGTATGATTCTTGCAGTAAAGATAAATATTGAATATCGTTGATAAAAGAGTAAATTGTACTGACTGAGTCGTATCTGCACGTTCATTATCATTACTATCGTTTTGTTTTATCTTATGTTTTACATTTTCACTTACTTCCCACTGATATACGTATCTTAGTAATAATGAATATATAAATCAATCAATAAATGAATAAATGAATGCATGAATGAACAAATGAAATAAATTAATAAATAAGTATGTAAATCAATCAATATTTCAAAAACTACAAAGCAGTAGTTATTACGATACATGATCGTGTTTACATATTTTGTCTTCATTTATAGGAAATAAGACAATAGATTGTGGGGGGGGGGGGCATCATACAGCCTTAACGGTATACAGCCATGGGGTCATGGACATCACGTGATCAAATACAATAGCAAATACTGTTTACCTGTATATAAAACAAGATATCAGCTAAATGTGATGGTCACTGTTTCCGTCCACACTCTGACTCCAACCTTTTATTCCATGGTCCGGCTTATGACAAGCCAATGTCAAAATCGAACAAGAGCTAGTTTAATCTATTTTTCGACACATTATCTGGAAAGGACAATCATCACGCGAAAACATATCTTATTGAAAATGATATTACAGCAACAAAAACAACAAAATTTGCAGTATATAGGATTCTGATGGCATGGGCGAAGTATACTCTATACTTTCGTATCAATATTCTTTTGGAATCGATGACTGTTTGGGCTAAACTTTCTTTGTACATGTTTTGTATTATAATGGTTTTTGTTGCGCATGCAGGGATAGCAGTGATAACAGAGTTCTTAAAAGATAAGTTAGAGAAAGATATTGGTGAAGGTATGATGAAATTACATCAAAGAAAATAAGATAGGAATCCTTGAAGTTTTCGATTTGTGACGTCATATGCGAGCAGCTTCCCAAACATCATGTAATATCAATTCCTTCAACATTATTTTTTTTTAATGGAACGTGATGATCGGAAGTTTTTTTTTCTAGAAAAGAGTATGGATTGATATGTCTGATATTTCCCCCCCCCCCAAAAAAAACAACTTTTTGGGCATTAATATTTTTCTTAATCTTTTCTGTTTTTATTAACCCAACCTTTCATAAGAGGAATTACTTCCCCTTTAACTCTCCAGGTTACCTACTCCAGGGGGTGTTTTATGTAGCTGCTCTTAAGTTAAAAGCGACTTTAAGAACGAGTGGTGCACTTTTCTTAAACGCTAAACCATCGCCAATTGACATTTTGGTGTATACAACCAACTTACCAAAAGAAAGGATCATCAGTCGTTCTTAAAGTCGCTCTTAACTTACGAACATCTTTATGAAACACCCACCTGGAAAAAAAATCCGTATATGTTTAATAAACATTTATGCCATTGTCAGACCGATGAAACCGACTCCAGACTGACAAAACTTATCATACATTTTTTCCCATGGTAGACCATCGTTAGGTGGGGGGTCGGTTTCACTAATGTCACGATAGTATTAATTAGTTTTCTTGCCGGATTGATATAAAAAAAAGTTTCTGAATCATCTTAATCATGTTAATCAAATCAGATAAAATCGTACCTCATCCACATCATGGACAAAAGTTATATTATTGGCTAAATATGCCGCTGTCCTATAGTTGTACACTAACCCTTTTACTTCTTTAATTCATCTCTCTGAAACAAAGTTTTTAATTCATCTTCAACGAACGAAACCGTCCTCTGAAGTACCGCAAGTCAGCTGGAAAGAAACGCTCGGTCATATCCCAAGTGCATTGCATATTTGCTCATGTCGATGCCTTTCGACAAAGAACAATATTATTTGTAATCTTGATAAATTGATTAATTTTTCATGCAGTCCATTAATACCCGACAGGAAATGGAACAATAATTTAAGGAATACCCGTATAAGAGTCCTGTCATGCCTACTAGCAATATTCGATTAGCAATTAAATTTGATTGCGAAATGAAAAATTAATATAACAATTATGAATTCGTCCGAAAGTAGGCACTTTTCGGCATTTCATAGGAATCATTAATTACGCTATGATAGTCTCTATATATTATATGAAAATGAATGATAAAAAGGATTTGTTGAGACTTCATGAAATGTGATAAAAAAGCAAGTGAAAGGGAATTAAAAAAATCGGATTCCTAATAAACATTCTTCCATGATATGTTCTTCGTTTAAAGAATTAGTTTTTGTGTTTTCGGTCTCGATTTTCTCCTTACCTTTCAAGTAATTCTCTCTTGCTACATTTTTTTTATTTGAATGCACACCCAGACCACAAATAAGCTTAATAATGATAAACATTAGGCAAATACTGACCACTGCATGAGGAATGCGATGGACAAACTATCGCTACCAAGGTGACTGCTGGATGTAGCTATATTTCCAAAGCGAAGCTAAGGAAAGATAGCTTGTACATCCGGCTGTTCACAAAAAAAATGTCCACAATATACTGTTCAATGCTACCTTTGTTCATAAAAATGAAAGTAATGTGAGCATCAAACCCGTCTTTTCATTATTGAAATGGAAACGATGCCTACACTCTAAAAAATCGAATGTTAAATCAACATTTGAAAGGTTGGAGGAGTGACAACCTTTTCCAAATGTTACATCCAACCTTGTATAAAGCTGAGTCCAACATTTTAAGTGTTGGGTAGAACCATTTAAAGTGGTAAATGCAACATTTAGATAATGTTGTCACTCCTCCAACCTTTCAAATGTTTAGTTAACATTTATTTTTTAGAGTGTATGTGGTAATCTCGGTCGCTACGCTCACTCGTTAAATAATATACATGTGTTGTCGAGTATTTACTTATACCGCCCCAGAAGAATCCTGCGTATACCCACGCAACTGATCAAAATGTTTGTTATCCTAAACTTCATACCTCGAAAAGAAAACGCCGGAGAAAACGTGACCTAGGACTCTGTTTTACTGCTTTCCGAAACTTGTTAAGCGAAAAAGACGGTATTAAATCCGCCACGATGGATATCCACAATGCATCATGCTAAATTATTCAAACATGGTCTGTTCCCAGTGTAAGACTAAGTACACAACCATGCCTGGATATACTAGACGTTTACGGGCTGGCTGATATAGACGGGTCCATGTTTGCATAAGGTTCATAGGCTGGCCCGTGATGAGACCGACATATCGTCGCATGCCAAGCAGGCGCCCAGCTCGTCGATGATGACCGCTTCGAGTCACTTGGCTGGCATAATGATGACAGCGATCATGATGAGTGCATGATGTCGGCATTACGACCTTGATCGCCGACTGGATGTGATAACAAGAGCGACTTGCATCAAGGATTTCAACTTCAACACAGTAAAGGAACAGTGGTGTGCGCGAGGGTGTGTGAGTGTGAATGAGTATGAGTGAGTTTGTTGGGGAGGATGCAGATGTGAGAGAGAGAGAGAGAGAGAGGGAAGAGTGAGAAAGATGAAGTCCCTATAGGAGCAGAAGAGCACCCTAAATGGCCTTATCTACATAACCACATTCGTAACAAAACATGCTTACCCAGCCCAAACATTCACCAAAGTCAGATATCAATTAATCCATTGTTGTCTTTCTCTCAGACATGAATACACAACACCCTAAAAATCATACATAGGCCGAGACAAATTTTAAGAAGAAATAAAAATGCATCACTGAAAGGCGTAATGGCGAGTAACATAGTCTATTAAACCTAAGTAGGGGCCGCGGAAAGGCGGGGGGGGGGGTTCGGCCCCCATTTTTTCAAAAAACATGTACAAAACGTTGATAAAACACCATCTGATTGTAACTAGTGACGATTGCTGGCGACTGGTGCTGAAAAATATAATTTCCAAACGACGTCGACCATGTCGAAGGTGTGTGGGTGCCTGAAACGAGGCCCATGTCGACGCTTTTTCCTGACGCGGTAAGCTCAAAATGTAGCCCCGGAAGAGGGAAGGAGGGGGGGGGGGGAGATAATGTTTGGATAAGGCTTGTGCAAGTGCGAAGGTGTATGTCTTTTTCTAAAATGAAAATGAGCATCACGACCTAATGAGAACAGTTGCTACTGCCCCCATTCATAATATCCCCCGCGGGGACTGAAGGGGTGGAGCGTTAATTTTCTCCTCGTTCATAAATACCGATTCCAGTGTACTTGTAATCATCATGCCAATCAATGCGGATTGGGATGGTGTCATTTATGCTCTTATGTCCTAACATAAGAGCATCAATCCATTCGACATTTATTCCAAACATGAAAGACGTAAAGATATCTCAGTACAAAACGGCACATATTATTACCAGTCTAGTTTATACAGTCAATTTTTCTCTTGATCAGTGATCACACTCAAAACATTATTCAAAGAGATGTATTTTTTGCAGTTTAGTTGAGTGCCGCTAAAGGTTATAAGCTCTTAGGTTTTAGGGCCCTATATCAGAGGGGATTTGGGCCAAAAGAAAATCACAAACCATCAATCAATCCCCGCAACACTGACTCAAAATGAATCCTCGTAAAAATTTACCCCCCAAAAAATCTTACCCACACATGCTCTGAGAACCTAAAGCAGTATTTGACCCAAATTTCCTTTGTCATGAACTGAATTTAGGTCATATTCCGTTAGGAAACAATGGCAAAACTGACGAGTTGGGAACAGAATGATGAAAAACAGTAATGGAAAAATGGATAGATATGCATTTGTTTACTTTTCAACAAACAGCAGCAGTTCATAAAAAGGGATATATTGTGGATTTTTACTTATCAATTTTAAAGAAAGCCAATGAAGCGAGGAACATGAAAAGAGTCACATTCTTGAACGTTGAATTGTTGAATTGTTGTATTAAAAAGGCGACAGACCCACCCAATAAACCACGCTATATCGACTATGGTATATCCATGATATAATAACATGCTAGTTTTTTTCGGTATGGAGTCGGTTTCGTTGGTGTGTCTTAGCCTAAATTGAACGACTAAAAACCCAGTCCAAAGCAGAATTATCTTTAGCATGACAAACACGCATTACAATCGTGCTAAAAATTGTGACAAATTTAACACAACCCCTCAGACTTGTCGTGTCAGAAATGACGGACCTTTTGAATAACAAAGATCTGTTTTCAACTTTTTATTGGGCAACAGCCAACACATCTGTACAGACAAGAAAATAATAATTCCTTAAATATTCGTTTTACATTACAGAATATATTTATATATTTGATAATGACAGCAAAATAGAAAAAATAGATCTGTTCCTTCCGACGTATACCGCTTTTATTGTGCACTGTTTTAAGGAAGAGTGAAACTGAAACATATTACAGTTTTTGTTTATATTTATGATTTCCAGTAAATTTTGCTTATGTTATGCTTGCTTGATTTCAAATTTAAAAAATGGTGATATGATCATTACAGGCCTAAATTTGCAATATAATTACATATGTGGTTAGCTTTGTCCGTTGATTATAAGCTGTTCATATTAACCGCCCATTAACTAATAAATTGTTGTTTTAGTACTTAGCTTTTGTCTTAAAATTTTATTGATTTGAGCCTAATACGGTCAAATCTTTCGCAGATTTCGGCGCCTAGTTAATTTCACTTTGCCATGATTGCTATCCGGAGACAAATATTATCTGATTGAATTCTAAATGTGTTTTACATGATATTACACGTTTGTCTTAGAAGTCTCACAATTAACTGCTTAATTCGGGATTTCATTATCAATGGAACATTTAATAAAAAATACTTGCTGGAAATCATTTACTGTGTTCACAATTTGCATGATGTGTACACGTAATGGACTCTGTGAACATGTAATTCACACTGTTAAAATGCTAAAATTCAGGTGTAAAGCTACTTTAACATTTGTGGACTTATTAACAGTGTGGGTTATTAACAGTGTGTACACGTCATTGTGATGGTGTCATTCACATTGTTAAAATGGTCAAATTTATGATTTCACACTGTGGAGTGTGGACGCCTATAAAATATGAATGTTTAGTGTGTTGTTAAAATGGTCAAATTTATGATTTCACACTTTGGAGTGTGGACGCCTATAAAATGTAAATGTTTAGTGTGTTCACACTGCGGATTTTGTGAAAATAGCATCCTCACTGTTAAAATGCTCAAGATCAAGTGTGAAGGGGAGTTTGACATTGTGTTCCACACTGTGAACATACTGTGAACACACTGTGGAAGGCGCTGTAAGATACTTTATTCTTTACATCATGCATAATAAAATGATTGATATCACGTCAGACGTGATTAGATAAAACATAAAGACAAAGAAGAATATCAAAGCCCCTTTTTAATTCATTCATGAATCAAACTTTGAAGTTGTTTTTTGTTCCTACCTTCTTCATCCACGCCAAGTCCACTTCCATCCATTTCTGGGCCTCCTGCTCCCCGTCATCATCATCGAATCTCTGCTTCTTCACTTTCTCTGGGAGGTTGCGAAAGCTTTTCAGAATCCCCGACATGGTGACAGGTCTTTTTGAGCGATATTTTCCCGACATGAATTCAGCCTGACTCTGAGCAAAATAGCATTGTTATCTTCCAAACTTTGAGTTCACTAATGTACACGAGTTAGTTCTGACTGGGTTGGTACACGTTTGTTTGATAAGATCCCTTGTATGAACATGTTACGGTCTAGAGAACACACCTGTAGAATGCAGTTCACGTGTTACTAAATGCAGACGGGGCGTCTTTGGGCAGGTCTTATTATGGGGGTGGGGCGGGGCAAATTCTCTGAGAGTGATCTATAAACTCTTGAGATTCACCAATAAAGTTAAAAGGGAGATTCACCCTGACAAACAGTAATTATTGTAAAAATAACAGGAAAAAAAATGGTGAAGGCTTGAGGGAAAACCATTAAAGATTAAACAAGTTTTCAGAATTTGTATTTTTGATTTGTGACGTCATATGCGACCAGCTTCCCCACATATATGGTAAAAAAAAATCAACGCAGTGCAAAATGCTAAATGTTTTGATGTACCTAAAGTATATCAACAGACACGTTATTTCATACCTGCTCCTGAAAAAAATCTTTAGTCATCATGAACCATTGAAAAAAAAAATATAGGCCTAGCATTTTATTTTGCATTACATAACGATGCTGCTGCTCGTATATGATGTCACAAATCAAGAACTTAAAATTCCAACTTTTTAAATCTTTGACGGATTTTCCCCAAACCTTCATCAGTGGTATTTCAACAACCGATTTTTCTTCAGGGTAAACTTCCACTTTAAGCGAAGTACGTGAGTAGGCGGACTTCAGTGGAGTTGACTGGTCTCGTAAAAGTTGGGATCCGTGTAAAAAACAAAGGGTGCAATAAAGCACCAATCGACATAATTTATAAAGACTATAACCTTTGGTAACAGGTCCTTCGTAGTAGACGCTGTAAGCCGTCGGTCGGTCCCCCCCCCCATGCTCGGTTCCAACTATAAATTTTCCTTGGGCTAACTTACCGATTTTTTTTTCAATCTGCTACAACCAAATAGGATTCCTATATAGATGCGTGCACACAGGCAGGGCGACATGCGAAGGGGGAATGGGGAGGGGTGGTATTACCCCTCGATCACTCCTTAACAAATATTGACACTCATCACTTTGAATTCCTAGACACTCACCTCCAACCTTAAATAATCATGTTAACAAGGAGTCATTAAATAACGATTAGTTGGTCAACAATCGCTAACTTATTTATCTTACTCGCCACACAGCACATCAGTGTATCTTCCTTGTTGTGGAACGTTCTTTAATTCTTCGCTCTGTTTACATTACACCTAATCTGTCTTTTCACGCTCTGTGATGTTTAAAAACAATCACTTGGCCCTGAAAAATCATTTAGAAAATCGAGTAAATACTTTATAGAGTGATTAAAAATATGTATTATCATTTGTTTCTTACCCTGAGTTATTATAATAATCGTGTACAATTGTGAATGCGTGACTATCATAATATTACGGAATTTGCCACTAAAATGTTTCAAAAAAATAGTTTAGTTAGGAGTTCGTGTTAGAGATTAGCTTGATCGACTGTGCGATGAACGATTGACATGATGAGATAAATACAGACGCGATTATAATATCAATGTGAAAAGACTGATGTTGAAGAATGAAATAGAAACAGGAAATAATTGATACCTCCAAAAGTTATTTGATGGAATAAAAAAAAATATGATAGATTGATGCGGTAATTACAAATATAAAGGATCATTAAGGAAATCCTTGATTTCAATGAATCACTAGCGTATATATATGGGGGTGGGGGCACTGGGGCCCTAAAATTTTCACAAGAAATTTAAAAAAAAGGTGAAGGAAAAAAAAAATTCTTATAAATAATCAAGTTGTCGAAACTACAAAACTAGATTTTCAGTTTGAAAGAGTCAAAATTGTCGCTCTCTCGCAACTTCCTAGTAGTTTCGCCCCATATTCCATATGGTAGACGCACTGCACGCTCATTGGTGGGATACACCGCTAATTGGAAAGGTTTTCATCTAAGATGGGGACAGGCCACGTTGCCGATTTGTGGCAAGAGGAAGGAGAGGGGTGGGCGGAGGGAACACCCCCCTGTTTCCATAGATCTGCACCAGATTTGAATTCAGTCATTAATTATCTGGATCGTACACAACATTATACATGACAATGATTTATAAATTATGATTCCAAAAACACGATATTCATTGTGATAACAGCAGATGGATGCTTAAACCTAACAAGTGGAGGCCTCTGGCAGTCTCGCCTGCATTACGTCATTCAATATGGCAACAGTGCTGACTTTGGAAAACAAATATTGAATAGTTTTTTTTAAACACAATTCATGTGATAATACAATACGTTCATTGACCCTAAATGACATTTGACCTTGATCATGTGACCTGAATCTCATGCAGGATGTTCAATGATGCATTATTACTCTTATGTCTAAGTTTATAAACTCGATCTATAAACTTTCAAAGCTATGATTGCAATTCGGCAAATTCCTATGGACAAAGTTCGTTGACCCTAAATGAACTTTGACATTGGTCGTGTGACCTGAAACTTGCGCAGGATGTTTGCTGATACTTAATTGCTCTTATATCCAAGTTTCATTGCCTAGATCTGTAAACTTTCAAAGTTATGATGGCAATTCAACAAATACCCCAACTTGGCGAAATTTCGTTGACCCAAGATGACCTTTGACCTTAGTCATGTGACATGAAACTCAGGCCGGATGTTCAGGAATACTTGATTACCCTTATGTCGAAGTTTCATTAACTGGGTTCATATACTACTTAAGTCATTATGACATTTCATAAACTTAACCTTGGTTAAGATTTCAATGTTGACGACGCCGCTGTCGCCGCCGTCTCCGTCGGAAAAGCGGCGCCTATATTCTCGCTCTGCTATGCAGGCGAGACAAAAATATACCAATACACAATAAACTAACATTCGGGCCTGGCATACGGTTTAAACGTGGAGAGGTGATAGGAAGAGTAGAACAAATATCAAATCACAAGTAAATACATAATAATTTACAAACACAAAGTCAAATACTAACAATTTAATATTTCAGTTGCCTCCTGTCCTGCTAGCATACGCAATGTAAACATGGTATAAAGGCATTATGCATGCATGCTACATGTGCGAAGGGGTACATCAGCCATCCCATCGTGACATTGGTATGGAGAGAAGAGTGTGGATGATAAAGCGGTATGGGGAATAAAGGTTCGCAGTGATTGTCGCAAAGACGAAACACGAATTGATTGCTAAGATGATAATAACCACATCTGTATTTAAGTAGTAAGTTATTAAGCATCAGGAGCTTCTCAGCGTTATAAGCGATTTTTAGGGGTGTAAATCCTTTTTCAGTCGAGTCTATGACATCATCGTTAAAATAAAACTAGTCCAGGTGTATTCATATCTTGTCACTTTAGTACAGTAGCTTAAACAGATAAACTTAATAAGGTTGGTTCGAATCCAAGGCATGGCATGTTTTCTTTCGGCAAGAAATTTATTCACATTGTGCTGCACTCAACCCAGGTGAGGTGAATGGGCGTCTGGTAGGAATATATTCCTTGAAACTCAGTGTGTGTAACATTTACTCTGCTATTAGAAGCCAGGGTAATTACGCTGCATGACTGGAGAGATCGTAAAGTATAATTCTTATTATTAAAATAATCAATAATGAATAGAATACGACCGCAATGTTGATTTCTGGTCATTATAATGCTACAAATATATATTTAAAATAAATGTATGCTGGGAATGACTCAAGTCTGCTGAGAATGACATGGAGTGCACAAACAACAAACAAACAAACAAAAATTGGTATGGAAATTTCATCTGGGGCCCGTAGCACAAAGTTTATCAATCATCGTAGAAGGATAGCTTGATTGATTGCACTGACTACAAAGTACAATCAATACCTACACTCTAAACAAGATTGAGTAAAATTTCACCCAATATTGGGTAGAAAGGGAACAAGTATGTTTGCTGCCCAATTTTCCCCTCACATTGGGTAAAATGCAAGTTTAAAGGGTAAATTTCAACGTAAAATTTACACAGTATTTGGCATCCTTTTACCCAGCAAGCATACATGTTCCCATTTTACCCAATATTGGGTAAACTGTTTTAGAGTGTAAACTTTGTGTTATTCGGGACCCAGTTTGGGCTTATATTCAATGATCGTTCACCCCAAAAATGCAGCCTCACGCACTGGACCTTTATTAGATATTTTCATGGAATAACCGGAAGACATGAAAGCTCGGAAAGCTAATTTTCATCTTCCCCATGATTGAGTTTCTCCTCCGATTTTGGACCCTGTCTGTTTAATAAAACAAAAAAAAAATCTACATGGCTAAATACTACATGTATAAAGCGGCGAATTCAAGAGTAAGCAACATGATTACATATTGCACAAGGACAGTCAACTTAAAAAGGCGCATATGCGTTACAACAGTGTGAAGTGCCAACAAAATATAGAGTAATCACTGCGTAGGCTTCGCAGTGATGTCACAAAGTCCAGCTCACAGAGTGGACAATCATAAATAAAAGCATCCCATTGGCTAGTGCTAATTATCACGTGACCGAAGCGGACAGCTGCTGAAGATACTGCAAACTTCAACACCAATTACATGGCTATGTGGTAAACTCAACACGCTATAACTGGAAATGGCATGCGGAGGTGTCGAAAAACAAATTATTGTGCTAAATGACATATGTTTCAAGTCAGTTTAGTGGGCTGTAAATGAATCAAGATTACTAGGTCATGTTTTGCTAGCATTCAGCTAAATTAGTTCAGGTTCACACATATAGGGCATCTACCTACTCTGAAAATCAAATTGCTGAGTGATAGGTCGTTATGATAACGTACACAACTTAGGCGTATCAAATTCTAAGAGAGATAGAAAAAAAAAACACGAATAGAGGTTAAAATGTAAATGCGAAAACATACATAAAGGTATTGTTTAACTTTGTGAGCAGCCGATTTAAAAAAATTCTCAAACCAAGATGAAACATGTGTACAAGTGCATGTATTAGAACTAATAAACCCTGAAAACAACCATTATTGAGAATGAAAAGCTAAAACTACAAGGCAAACCCTGATTTTGTAAATAGGCGTCTTATAGACGCCTAAATAGTACACATAAGTGTATGAGATGAAATTAAGATGGTGTTTTCGGTCACTTTATATTTCAATTTTTGAAGCACTAAATAATTATTTTCGAACGCAATTTTTTCTGGGCTTCATTTTTGTAACATATCACAGACACAGGTGACAAGTGTGACCTTCTAGCTCAGATTTTTTAAAAGTCAAACCAATGTTAACCAATCACTTTAAATTAAGGGAAACAATATTTATTCTAATACCATTTAGGCCAAGAGTCAGTAGACGTGCAAAACAAAGTTTTTCAAAAGAATGATGCGATGATTACCTTTAAGATGTTGCTACTAGCACGACTAGGGAGTCGACGACATAGCTGAGATACTTTGAGACACGGGGATGAGACGGAGTAGACATTCTATCCGGGATATTTACTATCATTATTATCATGTCAATCATCATCCTATAATGCGCAGGTGTACACGCGTGTCTTTCGCTACTCTATTCTCAGCCACGGAAAATGCATTTTACTTTGAGACTCTATTCAAAGCTTTTTCAAAAGTCTTTAAAAAAGTCAAATTCAATATCTGATATATTTTAAACGTCTTCTAAATATGTTTCTGAAAAAAATGTGAAATGATCCATTATACATGAATTGTTTTTATTATCCGGAAAGAGAATGAGATCAAAACAATTATTTGTTTCCATTTATGTTTCCGTTAAAGTATTCGAATAGCAACACAGAACGATAAGATACGATAATTGCTAAAATTGTTGTTTAGGTTTTGAATTACTGGTAGGCCTATATTACATGATTAATAGTGAAAATCATGTCAATATTAAACCCAATTTATCAAGAACATTGATATTAAATTTTACGGAGGCAATCATATAATATTCATATACAATTTATGTATTCGTGATGAATCAAACATCCATCCTTTAGTACATTACCCTAAGAGAATTGACTCTTCTTTTACATTACATTGATATGATACATGCATATTTGTATGTTGTAACATTGTTTCGAGCAAATTGTTTTTGGACATCTGGTAATGTCTCGGTTTGGTGAATGCGAATAATTGCTTTTTTCATAAAAAGCGCTATGATTAATTTAATCATTTTCATTTTGTCAATCTCATGTCCCCTTTTCTTGTTTTTCGTTGTGTTGTTGTTATTGTTGTTGTTCTTCTTCCTTCTTCTTCTTTTTTTTTCTTCCTCCTCCTCCTTCTTCTTCTTCTTCCTTCTTCTTTTTCTTCTTCTTCTTCTTCTTCTACGTCTTCCTTCTTCTTCTACGTCTCTTTTTCTTCTTCTTCTTCTTCTTCTTCCTCCTCCTCCTCCTCCTTCTTCTTCTTCCTTCTAATTATTCTTCTTCTTCCTTCTTCTTCTTTTTTTTTCTTCCTCCTCCTCCTTCTTCTTCTTCTTCCTTCTTCTTTTTCTTCTTCTTCTTCTTCCTTCTTCGTCTTCTTCCTTCTTCTTCTACGTCTCTTTTTCTTCTTCTTCTTCTTCTTCTTCCTCCTCCTCCTCCTCCTTCTTCTTCTTCCTTCTAATTATTCTTCTTCTTCCTCTTCTTTCATTTTTTTCTTCTTCTTCCCCCCTTTCTTCTTCCTTCTTCTTCTTCTTCTTCTTCTCCATCAACTTTACAGGAAAAATAGAATCTCCTGAATACATTTCCTTCATATCGTCAATATATTAATGTCGGATGTCAATGCCATCTCTTGGCCTTATTCTGTTACACTGGCATGAGAGGTGAACGACCTTCCTATATATCACCGCTGCAATCTGTCCTATTTCTCCTAACCAGGCGGTATCAGGATGTTTGGAGGAAACCCCGACGATTCAGGATAACTTCCCTGAAATTTTAATAAATGGCATCAATCATATCAATTTCGGGGCATGCCATACACGAGGTTCGATATATTCAATATCATGTTAAAAACATCCATCAGAAGCAGAATCGCAGGTTAAAGACGTTTAGTTGTAATTCCGTTGATTTATGATTACTTCCCAAAAATGTAGATAAATGATATATTGGGTTATGACATACACTAGATTTGCCATAGTTGGAATCATAATGAAAACCTCCATTCCAAACAAATCCGATAGAAGAATCGCATTGAACCTTTGAATCTGCTAAGGTTCAACATGTTTGACGGGTGTCCAAGAGAAAGAAGACCGATGGATATTTAATTGGTCTAAACTCTTTATATATTTTGCTTCAAGAAGAGTGTCGTAATCACTGAATTTGATTATTTTTTTTGGTTAATACCATGCTTTACAAATTTCGCACGTTTCTGCGACCGAATGTAGGTCAAACCAGGGATGTGTTATGGTCAAACTAGCCTCCCATAATCATCTGAACGATGCTAAGGGTAATATATATCGCATCCGTGTCCATTTTGACTGTTCCATGTAGACACGCATGACTTCCCTCAAAGAACCTACATCATTATGAAGGGCGATCCCCGACAAAATTTGTTTGTCATTTGCATCTAAAGTTTGCGAAATTGGAGGACCAAAATACAAAAAAATAACGAGCAACTACAATCAATGATCTTGCTATTTTTATTTTCATTCAAAGAGTCTTTAAACGATAAAAACAAATTAAACATTTTGAAAGCAAAGTTGGCCTACTTCAAATTTGCCGTTTTGCCCCTCCTGGGAATCCCAGTAAACAATTTTTCTTCTGTCATGAATCTTACACGCGGGATTATGTTGAATATCACCATGATCGACTTTGAATAGTACATTATATTTTTCCTTAATAAAATTGTTCTCCATTTTTTGATACATCTTGTGCGTTGAAAATCGCTCATAGAAATACGCGCAACTGAAAATAATAATGCAATTGCGCACAATTACGTCACAATAAAAACGCGCATAAAACTTTACGTCATAATAAACAATATTACCTCACAATGCACGATGCGGATGACGCATGCGTAGCTGAACATCAATCCTTGGTTGTGTTTTGGAAACGGTTAACTGCAACATATCCTTCAAAGTTTCAGTTTCCAGTACACGTTGAAGTAACTCTCCAAGAAAGAAAGATAAGAGTTGCAACAACGAAATGTTGATCCGCATGGATCAACAAGGAAACATTTGGAACTAAAGAATCAAAGAACAGTACCGTCAGAAAACACAGGTAAATAGTTTATTTGTTTATTGTTCAGTAAGTAAAACAATATTGAAGAAGTGATTAATTACTTTGTAAGAGACAAAATAAAAGAGAGAGAAATGAGAGAGAGGGAGAAAGACATAGGGAGTGGGGGGGGGGTGTTGGTGAGAGAGAAGTGGGTGGCTAATGACTCAGTGGATTGTATACTCCTAGTAAATAAAAGAACACAGGAGAATATTTCCTTTTCTTACAATCTAGATTGAAGTCAATATGACTACAACCAGTGTAACTGACGTCATGGAGTGCGGAGGTCGAGTGACCATTGAAGAAGTATTTATCTTCGTTGATGCACCACTCGTCGTCCTTCTCGTTCTCGTAGTCGTTTTCACAGCTTTGGCATCGATGATTTCAAAGGTTCGTCAAACATTATGTAACCAAAATCAACTTCAAAATGTGACTTTGCTTAAATATTAAGTTCAACTTTAAATGCATCACAAGTTCCTCTTTTTTTAATTCTCTTTTGTAATTTAATCAGAAAATATATGCCCTGTCATTTGCGGAGTTGCAAAAAGATTCAAAATCAAATCAAACTGAAATTGACATAGATCTTATCTTCCTTAAATTCAAACATCAACTGAATTTTACATTCTTTTCCTAATGTTTTATTTTCTTTTTTTTGCATTGAATAAAATTTGTCAAATTATTTCATTTCTGGAAAAAATAGTACGGAACACTCGTGACAACACCACTTTTAAATGATGTTTCAAATCTTCAAGAAGAATAAAATAGACATGTAGAATGTCCACCAGAGTAAATAAAATTCTATGTTTCAATTGTATGTATCACAGAAGTATTCTTCCGTACTTGGGGATTGTACGATGTTTCTTAAGATGAGCTCACCAGCTTTCTTACGTAACAGACGTCGGCTCAGGGACCAAGTCATATTCGCCAGGGTTACTGATACAAACGGCATTTCTAACAACTGGTAAACGCTCAAATTCTTTTTTTGTTTAATACAAATTCTTTTACGAATTTCGTTTTTCATGGCAGCATATTTAATGATGCAGCCTAAAAAGTAAAAACTTGTGTAAATTAAAATAACAACTGCACGGTGACGTTGATGAACATTTTATTTGTTTAAGTCTTGAAAATATATTCTTAAACCACTTCACCGAACCAAACACTCTCTTCTTCTGATATTTTGCAGGGTTGAATTCAACCCACGGCCCGGAACTGCATACCTTGATCTGCCCCTCCCCTCAAGACAAAGTCGCCTTTCATTGGTTGAGATGAGGATCACGTGTTCTGATAAATACCATCGCCCGTCTTCTCAGTATTCTGAATGGAGCAAGAGTGCGACATCTCAACTGAGGTAAGCACACAGTACTTTCGTTATTTTCGTTTAAAACACCCATATCATGTGTATTAAACTCACTGTGATTAAATGATATCCTGAAATAAAAGCTAAATACTTCCACAAGGTCTTTGGTAGGCCTAATGCTTTCATAAACCACGATTTAATTTTTAGTCCAAGCACTCAAAGTGCGATTAAGGTTGACTTTCAACGTAACCATCATTCACAATTATTGAATCTGCATTTGTGCATGATAGAAACAACTTTCATAAACTCATTGGTATTTTTTTTCTATTGTCTTTTAGACGCCTAATGCCTTTGTCAATCCAAAGCCGCCATCTTGATTATGAGGTAGACTCTTCAATCACCGCTGTTACCGCATCATCAGATGGCGCTAAGGTGGAATATCCTCTTACCCCTCGACCTATCAAGTCATCTACTCAAGATATCATCGAACGTGGATGTCTGGTATGGCTGTCACTATGTCTGGCAGGAGTTCTGAGTTTTGGCATCTCCCGGTACATTAACCTGGTCTACTCAGAGTTGGATACTGCAGTGGTAATAAACGTATTGGACATTCTTGTTACCACTGCAAATGTCATTGCCGCAGTTATCTCCGGTATTCTCGCCTTCCTATTCGTCAAGATCTTGGCGACACCATTTCGTCGGTCTAACAGACGTCGACGACGAGGGAATTATCGTCGTCTTGGTTCTCATACCCTCGGACGTGGCCGTGGTGGTGACATCAAAACATCCGTTACATCATCACCAAGAATGCAGTCCTTTGAAGCTGTCGGATCAGAGCTTCATCCATCAGTTGATTGCTCAGCGACCAGCAAGGCCGTGGATCCTCAGTCAACACTTACAGGGTTTGATGAACAAACATCAGATGAGCTGACAATGGAAGATGAACTATATGACACCCAAGTAGATTTGGAAGCTTCTTTAAAATCCACCAAATCCTTGGATTGCTTGGAAAATTGTTTGACTCTGAAGAGCACAAATCCAAGTACCAGTGGTCATTCCCTTCCTTCATCAGCTTGCTCGATGTCTTTACAGTCTCCTGCTTTGTCCTCAGTTTCTTTTGAGTCCGAATGTATCTGTCCACAGACAAATCAACCAACAACGGTCCAAGCAGTAGGCTCACAACTTACCAGCACACCTTTAGAGCTCAAAAGCTTACCAATAACCGATGAACCAGCAGAGGTCACGGGAAACAGCTTGCAAATGATTACCAAACCCATGGTGGAAACCTATGAAGATGATGAAGAACACCCATTAAACTACAAACCAGCACAGTTAGGAACAAGTTTTCAACTGATCCCCAAATCAAAGTCCTTGACAAACTTGGACTCTTTTACTCTAAAGAGCAAGAATGACAGTCCAAGCGATCATTTCATTTCGGCCTCGCAAACAACTCTGACTGACCCTCCAGCTTACTTCAAATTTTCTGGTGAAAAGGCAGATAGCCGTCCATTGGTAAATACACTTGAGCAAATCAAGGAAGATAGCCGTCTATCAACCAACCAACTCGCAGAGATTGCAACAGAAACCTTGCCACTGACCATTGGTGAAAAATTACCTCTGGCCAACCGATCCGGGAACGTCACAAGTCAAACCCCAGAACTGACCAATGATCCTACGGTTATAGAAGAGATCATTGAAGAAATTGTCAGTCTTCCAAATTCTTCAGAGTCCGACACGTCAGTCAGTTCAACATTTACAATAGAGTCACTGCCAGAAATATTACCAGGAGGTTTCTACCAAACTGAAAAATATATTTATACAGAGGTATCTTGTCCTTGGCACTACAAACCCTGGTTAGGTAATGATGAATTTCAAACTGATGTTTACCTGGATTGGATCAATGACAGCAGTAACAATGGCAATGGTAGTTACAACCACAACAACAATAACAACAACAATGATGTTAATGGAAGCACCTACGATCTTGATATTGAAGAAAATGTTGAAATAGCAGAACTATCGCCGCCTATCAAGATTACCAAAGGCCATGTCTCCTTGTTCCTTTTATTACTAGCAGTATTAGGATTCGTGGTGGCCATTCATGTATATGTGATGAATGATCACCTTTGTCAGAAGAACTTTAAAGCTTTTACGATGTCTTGGGCCTTAGCATCTGGGTTCATTCTTTTTATTTGGCTCCTGAAACAAGTTTACGACCTCTGTCAGAACTGCATCAAATCTAATTCATAACCTTTTACTAATAATCCTGAAAAATAAACAAAGTATTCAGATAAAAATAGCAATTATTAAAAAAAAAAAAAAACGATTGCCAAATTAAATACAACATGATGGTGGAATAATTTGAAATCGTGGACGAGCAATAATATAACAAAAGTACCGAGGAGAAAAACAACAAAAGATGACTTTGAATCCGAACTTCTTCAAAACTTTTGAACTGAAACAGCCAATGCCCAAAATTTGCGTTCAACTTTCCAGCACACAAACGAATAAAAAAAAAGATTGAATTGAAATAACAGTCAAGTAGCGAACATTGTAAGCATCAACTATTTTGCGGTGATTCAATTTATGACGAATAAATTATGGAAAAAAATATGCATTAAATTTGTGCATAGCATTGATCTATGGGTAGCATCGTGACTATAAACGAGAGAGACAGAGAGGGAGAGAGAGAAGTGGTATTATTGATCATTATGTTCATCATCTTCTTTTTCTCATATTGTTATCATCTACTCCTTTATGTCCTTCTCCTCCTCTTTCTTCCTCAAACTCTTCGTCCTCTTCTTAATCTTCTGCTCCTCCACCTCCTCCTCATCCTTATTTCTTCTTCTTTTTCTTCTTCCTTTTCTTCTCCTTTTTCTTCGTCTTCTCCTTCTTCTTCTTCAACTTCTTCTTCCTCCTCTTTCTTTTTCTTCCTTCTCCTCCTGCTCTTCTTCTTCTTCTTCTTGTTTTCCTCCCCCTTCTACTTCCTCTCCTTTTTACAAAAGAAGAATTAATCCCTTGTCCAAATTTCCTCATCTTCCAACATAGTAATTATGCAGTTTTCGCTCACACGACTCCTGATGCCTTCGGAAACATTGAAAATGTATTGTCAAATTTCCTTTATACCAAAGCAGTCTTTGTCGACAGGTGGTAAACCAGAACAGCAATTTTTCGTCCGTGAATTTGGACAAACGACAAAATGATGTGCATTTGTTCGTCAGTTCCGAAACTTAGACGAAAATGCTGTTCTGCTTTATCTATTTCGACAAAGAACTCCCTACTGTACATTGTCATCTTAAGGGTATTTCAATGTAGTCGCCGTGTTCTTGAGCCCGTCCACATTACATTTGATAAAAGTTTTTAATGTCCGATGTCAACCCCATCTCCATTTCTTCTCCTTCTACATCTACTTCTTCACCATTAAAAAAAAGAAGAATGAATCCCTTGTCCAAATTTCCCTCATGTTCCCACATAATAAGGAGGTATCGCTCACACGACTCATGATGCCTTCAGGAACATTTAAAATGTATTGTCAATGCCCTTTATAACAAAGTAATCTTTGTCGACAGGTGGTGAATCAGAACTGCATTTTCGTCCATGACTTTGGACAAACGACACAATTATGTGCATTTTTCGTCAGTTCCGAAACTTGCGACGAAATTGCTATTCCGGTTTACCTATTTTCGACAAAGAACTCCCTGCTGTTCATTGTCATCTAGAGGGTATTTTAATGCATTCGCCATGTTCTTGGGCCCGTCCCTATTACATTTGCGAAAAGTCCATAATGTCTGATGTCAACGCCATCTCCTGACCCCATTCACACTGCCCCTATAACAAGTGAATATCTCTCTTGTATACCGTAGCCGCGATCTGTTCTAAGTCACTTGACCAGTATTCGATATTTAGTAGTAACCCTTGCCATTCTTGATTACTTCCCAGAAATTGTAATCAATGACACTAATGATGATAGCAAAGTTCTTGCATGGCCCATTTCAAATTATGATGTAACGTCCCTATGCACTTCCAAAATAAACCTTGGATATTATACTCCGGCTTTAGCCCCACAGCCTTTTAAAGCGCGGAAGCATTTCAAGAAATGAGTTCCTGCCAGATACCCATTCACCTCACCTGGGTTGAGTGCAGCACAATGTGGATCAATTTCTTGCTGAAGGAAATTACACCATGGCTAGGATTCGAACTCACGACCCTCTATTTCAAAGTCAGAAGACTAATCCATTGGGCCACAACACTCCACGCTAGCCATATTAACATCGGGATGTGTCAATAGATTTATTAAAATTAACATGAAAGCATGAGCTTAAATAAAAATCTCAAAGAAAAACTGCATTATCAATTATTTGAATCTTCTCAGGATTAAAACGTTTAATGGGCGTCTGAGAAAAAGAAGAACGTAGATATTATGTAGGCTCAAACCTTTTTTCTTTTACCTCATTGTTTATCTTCAATCGAAGAGAATATTTTTGGGAACATTGAATTTGGTGGGATATTTTTATTCCAGTGTTTTTCAATTTCCCACGTTTCTGCGACCGAATCCTGTCCAAATCGGTCTCGATAATCATCTATAAACTGGCAAAGGTGACTCAGTGGTAGAGCGTCCGCCTCATGAACAGGAGGTCGTGGGTTCGATCCTCGGCCGTGTCATACCAAAGACTTATAAAAATGGGACCTTCTACCTTCTTGCTAGGCGCTCAGCATTTAGATTGGAAAATGGTAATGATAACATACTATGTTATGCAGGGCCCGCTGGTAGAGCAGTTTCCTATCTCAAGTGGCTACCCTGGGTAAATGAAACGTTATTGATATTATCATTATTATACGATGTAGGGAGCAGACTGTCGCATCCGTGTCCACTTCGACAGTTCAATGTTGACGCGCATTAATATACTTCCTTCAAAGAACGAATAACCGTATGAAGGGCCATCCCCGACAGAATTTTGTAGGCGAAAGTTTGCGAAATTCTATAATGACTAAACTTCGAAAAATGCGAGCGCAGAACCGAAACCTCGAAACCATTTACCAAAATCAATGATCTTTGTATCATTATCTTCATTACAAAATGCTCTAAACAATGATGCTAAACCGAGTTAAACATTTTTGATGGCAATAAGGCCTACTTTTTTTTCTTTCAATAGCATTTATTTAATCATCTGTATATACATTTCACATTTATATCAAAATACATTAAACATAATCAAATAATACATACGGAAGACGATACAAAGATTTACCAGTACAGTTTTTGTTCATTTCTAGTCTCCTACGCAATTCTGATTTAAATAAAAACGTTAGATTTGATGGTCTATTGTCTACTTTCCTGTAATTACGTAACAAAATTGATTTATACACAGTCCAAAAAGCTACATTAATGATATCATCTGGTTCTTTGTGCTCGTTATTTTTTATCAAAAAATCGACATCGATAATAACGTGTTTATTGAAGGCTTTTTTAATCAGCCAAATTATATATGACCAAAAATTTTGATTTAATTTACAAGTGATCAAGGCATGTGTTATGTCCTCTTCTACATGGCAACTATTACAATAAGCATCTTCACTTATACGCCATTTACATAAATTTCTTTTCACAGGCAATAAATTATATAGTATTTTGAAATTAAATGATCTAAGTTTGTTTTCTTTTACTGTTAACAAGTTTCTCTCGAAACAAGTATTCCAGACTATACTCTTTTTCGAAATATTTTCCCAAAAGAAACAACAACGTGAATTTGACCCTTCATGACGTATAGCATAATTGTAAAAGTATCTTGAAGGTACGTGGTCCAGACATTTTACTGAGTTACCTATTTTTAGTTTGGGTATATCAAGATGCGCAGATCTTTGTAGGTTCTCAATAATAGATTTTGATAGCCAAATTTTAGGTATAGCTTGCCTCAGTTTTGAATAATAAAAAATGACAGATCTTTTACTATTTTTAAACTTCAACATAGATGAAATTTCGGATACATCTTTAAAGCCTCCATTAACATTCAAAATGTCTTCCAAGTATATTATTCCACTACTGTACCATTCCTTGAAAAATAGTGGTGATTTATTAAAAACAATATAATGATTAAACCATAAAATATTTTCTACCTCATGTTCTTTTCTGAATAATATTTCTTTATCAATCAGACTCCGAGCTCGAATTATTTCAACATAAAATGGAGGTATTTTCTTATCAAACAATGGGGTAACATTGTGAACCCGAAAGTCGCTATTCAAGATTAGATTAAGAGTTCCAAAACGCTCAAACCAATAATTTCCAAGTGTTTTCCACATAGAATTTACCTCATTTGTTAACCTTCCTAACCATCTTAATCTAAAACTGACTACTTTCTTTTCTATGTCAACCATTTTCTGACCACCTTGTGTGTAATCTTTGATAACATCACATCTTCTTACCTTTTCCATTCGTGAATTCCAAAGGAATTTGAAAAACATTCTATTTAGTTTCTTGATAATTATTGATGGAACTGAATTAAACATAAGCAAATGGACTACTTGGCTTAGTGCCAAGCATTTCACAATCGTCACTTTACCAAATAATGTCAAGTTTCTTTTACGCCAATTATCTAGGAGACGTTGCATTTTCTCTAACTTATTTTCCCAATTTGCACTGTTAGCAATTTCCACATTATTAGAGATAAAAAAGCCCAAATATTTTACCGGGTTTTCTGCCCATGTCAGGTCAATGTCTTGTATCACCCATCGATTTTTTTTCTTACCTATCCATAAGAGTGCAGTTTTTTCTTTGTTAATTTTAGGACCGGCTACCCTCCCAAAATCTTCTAATTCAATTAAAATAATTTCTAATGAGCTATCGTCTCCAACAAAAAAGGTAGTATCATCTGCATACTGTAATACCTTTAACTCAAAGTGACCATTGGTTTCATCAAAACAAACACCTCTTATAGTATCATTTTTACGTATCTTGTTTGCAAAGAATTCAGCTGCAATCACAAACAGGAGTGCCGAAAGAGGACAGCCTTGCCGTATTCCCCTTTGCACTTGAAACTCTTCTGTTATCCTACCATTTACAATTACTGAACTTACTATTCGACTGTAAAGGACACAGATCCATTTGCGAAATTCATCGCCAAAATTTAACTTGTCTAAGCATTTCATTATAAAAGATATATCAATACAATCAAATGCTTTGGTGAAATCAACCATCATGACCGCACCTTCAACATTTTTTTCATGCATGTAATCTATCATATCTTTAACAATTCTTACATTGAAACCTCCTAAACGTCCTTTAATATACCCTACTTGTGTTTCCATAATAATACTCGTTAAAACCTTTTGTAATCTTAATGCTAGAACTGTTGCAATTATTTTATAGTCGCAATTGAGTAGTGTTACTGGTCTCCAGTTCTTTAAATCATCACTGTTTCCTTTTTTATAAATCAGAGTTATGAGACCTTTTCGTTGTGAAGGCGACATCTGTCCATTACTGAAGAATTCATTGAATGCACTAATTAACAACTCGCCTATTTCTTCCCAGAAAACGTGATAAAATTCGATAGGCAGTCCGTCCATACCTGGCGCTTTATTCCTCTTCATTGAGAATACAGCCTTTTTGCATTCTGCCATACTCATCAAGCCTTCACATTTATTTCTTTCATCTTGACTAAGATTTTTCACATCTTGTGAGAACACATATTCATTCATATGATCTAGATTAATATGATTTCTCTTATACAGATCTTCATAATACAGTTTAACTTCTCTTAAGACATGTTGTTGCTTAGTAACTACATGTCTCTTCCCATTTACTCTTAGTTGAGTAATAAGTTTATTTTCCCCATTTTTTTTCTCAATGGATAAAAAATAATTTGTGTTTTTTTCCCCTTCTTCCATCCATCTGATCCGTGACCTTATTGCGGCACCTTTACATTCATTTATGTATAGCTTCTCTAACTTTTCTTTAAGTTGTAGGTATTTTCCTTTTGATATATCATTATTTCGATTGTCTAAATCACATTCACATTTGGCTAACTCAATTTCCAAAAGTTCTTTTGCACATTTTTTCCTTTTTCGTTTGCTGAATTTCTGAGCAAATTCTCTACATTTGATCTTCAAAATCTCTAGTTTCATCATAGAGGTATTTTCATTATCACTAAGGCATTTTGATATAACATTTCTAATTCCTGTCTTAAAGTTATTGTCACTAAGGTAGGAAGTATTAAGTTTCCAATATCCTGGACCTTTAATTATTTCGCTCAATCTTAATTTCAAAGAGATTGCATTATGATCTCCCTTAACAACGGGTCTAATGTCTGTAGAGACAACTTTCCCCAACATGTCCTTACTTATTATCCAATAGTCTAATCTAGATGCAATATCCATATTCATATTTCTCCAAGTGAATTGTCTTACATCTTTGTTAAATTTTCTCCAGACATCTACGAATCCTTTATTTTTCAGCAAAGTTTTTAGTTTGTGTGGAGTTTTATAGTACAAGCTTTTTTATCCTGTCGTATCTTTTCGTGGATCTAAAACAGAATTCCAATCGCCTCCCAAAATTAGATAACAATCTTTATCTTTGTTTTGGATATGATCAATTGTTTTTCGAAGTTTCCTAAAAAATGAATCTTTGTTCTTTTTCTCCGTTGGAGCATACAAATTAATTAAACAATAATTAGCTGAGTTCTTCGTGAATTTGATCACTAATAGTCTTCCAGTGTTGTCTTCACAGCTACTGTCTTTAGTCATGTTGATATTTATATTTTCCTTTGCTATAACTGCGACACCTCTTGCACGATTGCTTCCATGAGAATAAAATACTTTGCCTTTCCATTTACTATTAATGACTGGTTCGATCTCCGTCGACCAATACGTTTCTTGGGCTAAAATGAGGTCAGCTTTTTGGTTTTGACACCATTTGAAGAAGATGTTGCGCTTGGTTTTGTTGCGCAATCCTCTCACATTAACGCTCAAAAGATGACACGATGACATGATAAAAGAAAATTAAGTTGAGACACCAATAAGATTTTTCCTCACTTTTTCTTTGATTTCTTCTCTTTTAGTTTTCTTTTCTTTGCTGGTTTCTTCGCTGCAAGTTGAGATCTAGTCTTCGGCAACTCGGGTGACTCTATCGATACTTCCGATTCTGGACAATCATCCGTCTCGATTTCTAGACTATCACCATCACTCGATTCATCAGCGCTGGTTTCTGTGTGAACTCGGTCTGCTTGTTTGAGACGCTCGCTACGAATGAATTGCGTAATCTTTGATTGTGTGTTGCCCGACGTTTCATCTTGTGAAAGGGTCTGCAATTCGGTAGCATCTTGGTTGTCAGCTGTTCGTCTCGTTGCCTTGGTAGCGGTCCGTTTCGGCATCTCAACTCCAGCCTGGCTGTCAGCTATGTGATTGGTTGTCTTGGCGACGGTTCGCATCGGCTCCTTTTTGTCGTATTGACTTCGCTCCCGAGTATCCAAGGTTCCTTGCTTACCGATCGGCTCCTCTCGGCCTTCTTCGCTTGTTAATCCGGGGTTCGGACAATCTCGTTGTAAGTGCCCTTCCCTCTTGCACAGCCGACATACGATCTGGTTTGTGCATGCTGAACGATGATGTCCCTTATTAAGACAGTTTGAACATGTTATTTGATCTTTGTTGACTTGGTTTGCATGAAACACCTTTCCACGAAAATTTCCGAAAGAGAAGATTCTCGGAACAGGTCGTGCTGGCTTTTCTATATAGATGACTCTGTCGCCCGTTAGGCAGTTTGTTAGTTGGCCATCTACCCTCAACTTTGGGAACGTAACCTTTCCCGACACCTTGTATTTTCGTTTCTCAAGTTCATCAACAATCACTGAGTTGTCCACAGACAAAGGGATGTCTTTCACAGTTAGTCTAAGAAGGTTCTCATTTCCACCCGCTAGAAATGGGTTAGAATCATACACTGCAATGCATACATTACGAATGTTCAAACCACCTGCTATCAGTGCAATTCTATAGTCCTGATGTGTAATGTATAACCTCCATAGCCCACCAACTTTCTGTATGCCCATGATGTGAGATGTAGGCACATACTTTAGTAGGGCCTTGTATACTTCTGGACTTTCCAAGTACTTTTCCATAACATGGGGTACATCCCGATGTTTAAAGAAAATTGGCTTACCAGTAATGGTGTGTTTGTCTTTGATCCCTGTTGCTGCTGCGTATGATTGCCTCTCATTGGCTTCCCTGTTATAAGCCGCCATTTTCAAAATTGCTAAGTCGTATCATAAACTATATCCAAAGTCTGACAGAATCCAGTCAAATTTTCGTCCAAACAACAGATCCCTGCTGCCTTTGACTATATTGTTCAAGTTCAAGTAATTTATATTCCAAATAATCCTTTGATTTTGTCGATGTAGAGAGATTTTTCCAGAGCTTCATGAAGTCGTAACTTACAAGAAAGAGTGGAAATAGCGCCCTAATAAGGCCTACTTAAAATATGTTGTTTTGTCCCTTCTGTGAAACTTCTGTTCTTAAGAATAAAAAACGTAGGATTATGTATTATAATGGCCAGGGTCGATACACAATTATTATCCCCATGTTATAAAATTAGGAATTAGGTAGAAACCAGAGAGATTATGGTAGACATAGTCTACTCACAATGATAATAATAATATGTAACTGCGCACAATTACATCACAATCAATACGCGCATAAAACTTTACGTCATGGTTAAAATGTTACCTCACAATGCACAATGCGCATGACGCATGCGCACTTGAACGTCAATCCTTGGTTGTGTTTTGGAAACGGTCAACTACATCAAATCCTCCAAAGTTTCAGTTTCCAGTACACGTTGAAGTAACTCTCCAAAAAAGACAAGTAAGAGTTGCAACGACACAATGTTGATCTGCATGGATCAGCAAGGAAACATGTGGAACTAACTGAAAGAATTAAGAACCGTACCGTCGGCGAACACAGGTAATGATTTTGTATATTACTTGCTCATTTTATTCAAACAATATTGAAGGAGTGATTCCTAATATGAAATAAAATGAAAGAGAGGGAGGGAGAACGAGAGTACGAAGAGAGAGGGAGAGAGAGGAGAAAGAGAGGAGGGGGGGGGGAGATGACTACTTTATAATAATTAGTGAATTTTCAATAGACTGTAACTCCCCTTGGTAGTGACGTCAAGGATTATCAAATTAAGAGTGAATTAGCAGTGAAAATAATAAATTATACACAAAAAAATAAATTTACTAGGCAACAAGTTAAAGTAAAGTCACCCTTAATCTAGTGAAATCTATTCACTCCCACCAAAGAGTGAATACTTCACTCGATTTTGTTCAGACAGTTGAGATATAAAGTTAGTTAGAGAGAGAATTGGGAGAGAAAGAGAGAGAGATGAGAATAGAGATAAAAAAAAGTTTGCCATTGGTCATTCATAATTATTAAAAAACACTCAACGAGAGTATTAATTTCTTTTCACATTCTAGATTGAAGTCAAGATGACTACAACCAGTGTAAATGACGTCATGGAGTGCGGAGGTCGAGTGACCATTGAAGAAGTACTTATCTTCGTTGATGCACCACTCGTCGTCCTTCTCATTCTCGTAGTCCTTTTCACAGCTTTGGCATCGATGACATCAAAGGTTCGTCAAACATTGTGTAACCAAAATTAACTTTAAAATGTGACTTTGCTTAAATTTCGAGTTCAAATTTAAATGCATCACAAGTTCCTCTTTTTTCTATTCTCTTTTGTTATTTAATCAGAAAATATAGGTTCTGTCATTCGCGGAGTTGCAAAAAGATTCAAAATCAAATCAAACTGAAATTGACATAGATCTTATCTTCCTTAAATTCAAACATCAACTGAATTTTACATTCTTTTCCTAATGTTTTTTTTTCTTTTTGCTGCAGTGAATAACATTTCTGAAACTATTTCATTTCTGGAAAAAATAGTACAGAACATTCGTGACAACACCACTTTTAAATAATGTTTTAAATTTTCAAGAAAGAATGAAATAGACATGTAGAATGTCCACCAGAGTAAATAAAATTCTATGTTTCAATTGTATGTATCACAGAAGTATTCTTCCGTTCCTGTGGATTGTACGATGTTTCTTAAGATGAGCTCACCAGCTTTCTTACGTAACAGACGTCGGCTCAGGGACCAAGTCATCTTCGCCAGGGTTACTGATACAAACGGCATTTCTAACAACTGGTAAACGCTCAAATTCTTTTTTTGTTTAATACAAATTCTTCTACGAATTTTCATGGCAGCATATTAATGATGCAGCCTAAAAAGTAAAAACTTGTGTAAATTAAAATAACAACTGCAAGGTGACGTTGATGAACATATTATTTGTTTTAGTCTTGAAAATATATTCTTAAACCACTTCACCGAACCAAACACTCTCTTCTTCTGATATTTTGCAGGGTTAAATTCAACCCACGGCCCGGAACTGCATACCTTGATCTGCCCCTCCCCTCAAGACAAAGTCGCCTGTCATTGGTTGAGATGAGGATCACGTGTCCTGATAAATACCATCGCCCGTCTTCTCAGTATTCTGAATGGAGCAAGAGTGCGACATCTCAACTGAGGTAAGCACACAGTACTTTCGTTATTTTCGTTTAAAACACCCATATCATGTGTATTAAACTCATTATGATTAAATGATATCCTGAAATAAAAGCTAAAGACTTCCAGAAGGTCTCTGGTAGGCCTAATACTTTCATAAACCACGATTTAATTTTTAGTCCAAGCACTCAAATTGAGATTAAGGTTGACTTTCAACGTAACATCATTCACAATTATTGGATCTGCATTTATGCATGATAGAAACAACTTTCCTAAACTCATTGGTGTTTTTTTCTATTGTCTTTTAGAAGCCTGATGCCTTTGTCAATCCAAAGCCGCCATCTTGATTATGAGGTAGATTCTTCAATCACCGCTGTTACCGCATCATCAGATGGAGCTAAGGTGGAATATCCTCTTACCCCTCGACCCATCAAGTCATCTACTCAAGATATCATCGAACGTGGATGTCTGGTATGGCTGTCACTATGTCTGGCAGGAGTTCTGAGTTTTGGTGTCTCCCAGTACATCAACCTGGCCTACTCAGAGTTGGCTACTGCAGTGGTAATAAACGTATTGGACATTCTTGTTACCACTGCAAATGTCATTGCTGCAGTTATCTCCGGTATTCTCGCCTTCCTATTCGTCAAGATCTTGGCGACACCATTTCGTCGGTCTAACAGACGTCGACGACGAGGGAATTATCGTCGTCTTGGTTCTCATACCGTCGGACGTGGCCGTGGTGGTGACATCAAAACATCCGTTACATCATCACCAAGAATGCAGTCATTTGAAGCTGTCGGATCACAGCTTCATTCATCAGTTGATTGCTCAGCGACCAGCAAGACCGTGGATCCTCAGTCAACACTTACAGGGTTTGATGAACAAACATCAGATGAGCTGACAATGGAAGATGAACAATATGACACCCAAGTAGATTTGGAAGCTTCTTCAAAATCCACCAAATCCTTGGATTGCTTGGTAAATTGTTTGACTCTAAAGAGCGCAGATCCAAGTACCAGTAGTCATTCCCTTCCTTCATCAGCTTCTTCGATGACTTTACAGTCTCCTGCTCTGTCCTCAGTTTCTTTTGAGTCCGAAGGTATCTGTCCACAGACTAATCAACCAACATCGGTCCAAGCAGCAGGCTCACAACTTACCACCACACTTTTAGAGGTCAAAAGCTTACCAATAACCGATGAACCAGCAGAGGTCACGGGAAACAGCTTGCAAATAATCACCAAACCCATGGTGGAAACCTATGAAGAACACCCATTAACCTATAAACCAGCACAGTTGGGAGCAAGTTTTCAACTGATCCCCAAATCAAAGTCCTTGACAAACTTGGACTCTTTGACTCTAAAGAGCAAGAATGAAAGTCCAAGCGATCATTTCATTTCGACCTCGCAGACAACTCTGACTGACCCTCCAGCTTACTTCAGATTTTCTTGTGAAAAGGCAGATAGCCGTCTATTGGCCAATACATCTGAACAAATCAAGGAAGATAGCCCACTATCAACCAACCAACTCGCAGAGATTGCAACAGAAACCTTGCCACTGACCATTGGTGAAAACTCACCTCTGGCCAACCGATCCGGGAACGTCACAAGTCAATCCCCAGAACTGACCAATGAACCTACGGTTACAGTAGAGATCATTGAAGAAGTTGTCAGTCTTCCAAATTCTTCAGAGTCCGACACGTCAGTCAGTTCAACATTTACAATAGAGTCACTGCCAGAAATATTACCAGGAGGTTTCTACCAAACTGAAAAATATATTTATACAGAGGTGTCTTGTCCTTGGCACTACAAACCCTGGTTAGGTAACGATCAATTCCAATCTGATGTTTACCTGGATTGGATCAATGACAGCAGTAACAATGGTAATGGTAGTTACAACCACAACAACAACAACAACAACAACAACAACAATGATGTTAATGGAAGCAACTACGACCTTGATATTGAAGAAAATGTTGAAATAGCAGAACTATCGCCGCCTATCAAGATTACCAAAGGCCATGCCACCTTGTTCCTTTTATTACTAGCAGTATTAGGATTCGTGATGGCCATTCATGTATATGTGATGAATGATCACCTTTGTCAGAAGAACTTTGAAGCTTTTACGATATCTTGGGCCTTAGCAGCTGTGTTCATTCTATTTATTTGGCTCTTGAAACAAGTTTACGACCTCCGTCAGAACTGCATCAAGAACAAATTCATAAAACCCTTCCTGCAGTAATCCAGAATTATTAGCAACAAATAAAAAAAAAAAAATCATACGTTAGCAAATTAAAAAAAAACTATAAAAATTAAATACAAAATAATGAGTGACTACTTGAAATCACGGATGAACAATAAAAAAACAAATGCACGGAAAATAAAAGGCCGAAAAAAAAATCACGATAAATCCGGACTTCTTCAAAACCTTTGAACTGGAACAGCAAATGCGGAAACGTTGTCCTCCATATTCTTGCAAGCTCACGAATGTATTAAAAAAAAACTAGATAAATACTAGTAATTATCAAATAATGTCGAGTAAAGCTGCAAACACGGTAAAATCAATTAATGTACAGTGATTCAATTCGTGATTAATAAATTATGGAATAAAAGCATATTTTTTTTTACATTTTGTGTAACATCATGACAATAAAGCGTGTGTGGGCACGCGCGTGGAGGAGAGAGAAATACAGAGGTAAAAACAATGTTCAACCACACTGTAATACAATCTTTCAGAAGATAAATAATTATGAAGTTTGAAAAAATAATTTCACTAAACAAGGTGAGGATGGAATTTACAATTTATTTTTTTATTATTATTCTTATTTTGCCTCTCGAATCCTGGTGAGAAGTTTCGGTTGAAGGGGGTGAATAAATTTCACTTCGAATCACGGCATTTTACAGAAACTGACTTAATCTGAATATATATAGTCATGCCGTGTTCAACATGTTTACATCATGAAAATCCATTAAAACTCACTTTACACAAATGAATAAAACGGCTTCTCCAGGTACATGTAAGCGAATATTACGCCTGGTTAATATACACCTTCCAAACTCAATACGCAGGTGCCAAAAGATGTCTGATATTAGCGATCATGGAATTAGATTTAGGTGAGAGATTTATGCTTTGGTGTCGGCAATTTTACAGGTATAGCAATGATAGCAGATTGCCTGAATCTTGATGACGTTATTGCCGCATTTGATGGTAGTAGCTAAGATAAGTTTACCAGAGGTTCAAGCTTTCTGAGAAATCGGGGAATGGGACAAGTGTGAAATTCGACATCATTTACAGCTTGATGATTATTTTCTTAAGACGTTGACGTCAGTAATTGTGCAAAATAGATTGAAACCACCATTTTCTGATGCCTATGGCTCCCTGGAAGTTTGCATTCCTGGTACATATTAAAATCAAGAGTTACACTTTTATGTGGGGTTGAGGAAGAAAATGCACAGGAGCGGCCAGGGGGTGACTTGCCCTACAACCAAGCAGAGGGGGAAAAAGAGAAGGGAATCGATAAATTGGGGATAAGTTCCAGAAAGAAGAGAGTAGAGTATAAAAAAGAAAGGTGTGGCGATGTGTAATTCTATAAGTTAGAAAAGATATGATGTCCTCAGGACAGGTCCACCCCAATCAATAATCGATCAGAAAGAAAAACAGTCCAACAAGCATACCACTGAAAATTTCTGTAAAATCAGATGTTAAATAAGAAAGCTATCACATTTTAAAGTTTCGCTTACTTTCACAAAACAGTTATATGCACATCATGGTCAGTATGCAAATGAGGAGACCAATGACGTACTCTAAAACTTTAGCACTCAATGTCTTTGTATAGTGGCCGCAATTTGAGTGCTGATTTTCTAGATCAAATTTGAATGACTAAATCAGCACTCAAAGTGCAGTCACTATACAAGGACATTAAGTGCTAAATTGGCACTTCATTTCTCAGAGTGTAATTATTTACATGTGTACATGGTGACAGTTTGTCAGCTACTAATTGGACACATCATTATGGGTCGGTAACTCAGATGATTCAATATACCATAAATGCTAAAAATTCGGGATCTGATGATATTCCTTTTTTTTTGTAAGATTTGTTATATGTAATGTCACATACCACCCTGCACAGAAATGTAGGTCCCTTTTGATGGCATCCAATATAACCGACACCGAGATCGTAACCTTACACTGACACAAGTTCACCCAGGCCCTATGATACTTCTTCAAATTGACATAAAGGAAAAAATATAAATGTATATAACTGCCAACTGGTTACCTCAATTCACATGAACCTGATAAACATATGTTGTAACTTTACATGCAAGTCGATGATATGTATACCCTTTAAAAGGATTGCCCCTGCAAGCGTAATAGCTTTATAGAGTAGCTATGTATAGAGTTTGTCCAATCCAGTTTGTCGTAATAGTCCCAAACGTTTGAAATACATGAACCTATAGATGTCCGGTAGAGGTAATACCCTAACAGCATTATGCAAGCATATGCCCTCCCACGTTGCAATGTACTCGGTGTGGGAGCATCCAGGCGCAAAATATAGTTTCCACCTTTACATTAAAATAGAACCTATCAATTTTTTTCTGAATTCATTTAGAGGATTAACATGATTATGAAGGAATTTCATTTTTAAAACCCTTCTTCCAGTTTTAAGCGCTAAACGGACAGGTCTTCGAATATGTATTCACTTTCATAGAACCAGATTTGTATTGTAGTAGGTCCATGTTAATGCCATGTACCATCATGCATTTGGAGGATAGGTATTCCCCTTATGTTCCTAAAAAAAAAAAAAAAAAAACTTTATGCTCTTACGTGAATGTTGATAGAGAGCGTATAGAACGTGGAGGTGACTGGGGCGTAGAGACAGAAAGTGACTCTGAACTTAGCAAAAAAGTACTTAAAGGAGGAGCATGCACTAGATATTATGATATATCAAAATCATATAAAAGTGCAGGAAACCCCACAACGAAGGAGACGCACGCCCCCAATGTTGACCCTCGCAAAACCTACTAGACGTGATTTCGCTTTCGAGCGCTAAAAGAGGAAAAATCGCCTGCGGCCATAATGCTTTACAAAATTACCCAATGACCGTGACCTGATTAAGAGACTCCCTAATGATACACAGTTCATTTAATATCATTTTGGAGTTATTTATATAGAGGTCAAGGACTGAAAAGGATGACCTAATGCGACAGTCACATCGGCCAAGCCGTCTCCAGACCGATCAAACTATTACGTGATGTCCAATGACATACCATCGATCGGTTTTGTGTCGGTTTCGGTTACAATCACAACTGACAAACCGTCTCCAGACCGATCAAATCTATTACGTGATGTCCAATGACATACCATCGGTCGGTTTTGTATCGGTTTCGGATACAATCACACCTAAAAAACCGTCTCTAGACCGATCAAAACTATTACGTCATGTCCAATGACATACCATCGGTCGGTTTTGTGTCGGTTTCGGTTACAATCACATCTGGCAAACCGTCTCGAGACCGATCAAATCTATTACGTCATGTCCAATGACATACCATCGATCGGTTTGGATTCGGTTTCGTTAGTGATGTGACTGTAGCATGATCACGTTCCTGATTTACATATGCTATCGGATCACAGTCACACGGACTAACCTAACTCCAGATCGATCAAAGCTATTAGGGGCGCTGAACAGTTTTGGAAATGTATGTGTGTGTGTACTCCATCAGTTCCAAGGTTCCTGAATCATGGTGCTCATCACCGGTCACATTGGAGTCGATATCGATGGCGTTACTCTAGCACAAGGTGACACCGACCTTCTTTTTTGCACTTCCTAAATTGATATGACAGGGTTGATAATGGTTCTGTGATGGTTATGTTGAGAAAAAAAAACATCGCAAATAATCGGTATTCTTAATTACCCTTCTATTGAAATTCTAGAAATACAAAGTCTTTGAAGGGTACTCCAGGCTAAACATAAATTGTATGATTTGAACAGATAAAGAAGAAAAAGGGTAAACTAAACACCGAAATTGGATCAAGATCGGACAAGGAATAACAAAGTTATAGCATTTTAAAGATTTGCATTATTCCAGTAAAACAGTTCTAGGCACGTCTTCATGGATATTCAAAGAGTAAACTGATATTGTCATATCCCGACTTGTTCTTTTGCATTTCATTATATGAAATTTGTTTTAATCAAACATTTTCCTGTAAGATATAAACAAAACTGATTTTAACAACATATTTAGTGCATATTCATTGCTGTAACTTATTTTATTGCAAGGGAGACATATCATTCACACATGTATGAAAAAACGAAACAATTTTGATTTCATGTAATAACATAGAAAAAGGAAAGTGAGGATGTGACATCATCAGCCCACCTAATGAATATTCATGACGACATCCATATAAATGTTTTCACAAAATATTGCTTAAATTTAAATGTCGATAACTTTGTTAACTTTCAGAACGTTGTTCTGTGAATTTTACCCTATTTATTTAGATACAAGTATATTCAGCCCGTAGTACCCCTTGAAGTGATCTGATAATCTTCAACGATATACACATAATCCGTATTGTTGATTTTATTGGATGATGGCCAGATCACGGATACGCCATTACATGCAATCCGATCACCATGTTCCAAACAAAGAACTAGGACAAAAGTTTGAAACACGCCGCAATAATCCAGGTATAAGACTTCACTAATCACGCACAATAGGGCCCACCCACATATTCACTCACCTCATTCTCACCTCTACGAAACAGAATATTGTGAACATCTTTTTGTCATCAAACCTACAAACTATAAATATTTCGATGTTATAGTTATGAATTATATACATAGGATTAGATAGATTTAATAGCAACCTTGAACTTCACATCTTGTTTTTTTATTTGAAAAGTGAACTCATGATGACCAATCTGTTCTTGAATCTACTACACTGCCATATAGGGGGTGGGGTGGGGGGGGGGGGTTGGGGGCCATTCCCCCCGCAAGTTCCACGACCCCAAAAAAGGAGAGAGATAAGGAGGGAAAGGTAAGATGGTGAGATATGATATTTTCTTAATGAAATAAAAAAGGTCAAATTTTCTCGCTCGCCTCGCTCGCTCGGCATTCTAAAGAACCTTTGTCACATACGCCGGGTAGTCCCCTCATTTTCTTTAGCCCACCACGCCACTGATCTACCGAAATATTGCAGTTTTATTGTATATCATGTACACCTATTCAAGTCAATTTTAAATGAAAATAACACATGGATTATATGTAGCACCTGTAAATTTGCGTATTATCTTAAGCGTGATTTAAAAAAAAAGTAATCAAACTGGAGTGGAATAGCTAAACATGTTTTGGTGACTTCAATTTTATTTTTTCATTTTTTCTTTGAATCAAATGTCCGATGCTGGTGTAACATATACATATTGTACTCCTTTCTATCGGATGTCAAAGTGACCATGTCGATGTGCTTTCTCATTTATTTTTAGGGTTGACGTACCAGTTAATTCAGAGTTTACTACCTGTATTTAAAACAAGAAACCAAATCTACATTACTTCAGTAATGCTGGAATGTAATACAAAGAGAGAGTGATGTAATAATTTTTCAAATGGAGAATATACCTACTTCGTGAGGCTTTGATTGAGTGTGTTAATTTCTTTGCGGTACATTATTATATTCATACGCACGTGCTTGGTCGGGGATGGGGGCGTAGGGTATTGCACCACATTTGACTAAAATATGTACAGTCTAGTTGGATGAAGTGCCCCTTGCCCTATTTGTAGTGGATGAAAACAATCTCTGTTTTTCTTGCTTGTAAGTTTTTTGCCTTTTCTTGAAGTGTCATTCCTCCTTTTTCATGTTTGTTTGTTTCCTTGTCAAGAGGAATAGCTATGTGCCCATGATCCTTCCCAATTCAGACGGATAAATAAAGAGCCAGGGGAAATAGGCTAGATATCAATATTATTATTATCAAGATAATTATGATGATGATAATAACGGTAATGAAAGAGCTTCCAACCCCATAAAAAGAATTGCAACGTTTCGAAGGATTGAATAAAGGATTTCGAGAGTTAAAAAGGCCATTTTCAACTTTCTCCATCAGACATGTATATAAAAAGAATGAGAAATAAAAACGTCTTTATCAAACGTGCAGTATTTTTAGTGAAAAAGAATAAAACATTAAAAAAAAAACCCATCTGTGACATATTGTTGAACATCGTTTGCATAGCACCATGGAAACCCCAAATATTTTAAGTTAAGTTTAGAATTACAGGTGCCATGGTTGTTACAATTAGAAAGTTGGATTGATAGAAGATTCCATATAATAATCTATCAATTTTTTAATAGTACTGCAATCTGGGAGGAAAACAATCTGACCATTCCGGCCACTTGCGCATCTGTAGATTCTATTGAAATTAAGCTTTCGGGGCTTTGTCCGTTTTACCTATACGATTATAAGATGTCTTTCTACGCAACTCATTAATGGTACTTCAGTCAGACCTACGCAACCGACTGCAAACCGACCGACGGAATGTGGTTCTAAATAAACGTAATGTATTTCATTGGTCTAAAGTCGGTTACATGGGTGTGACTGGACCACTAGGAAGTTAACGAAACACTTTAAATAAGCATGCTCTGCATGGGCTGTCAACAGCCCTGGTGGGTGTTTCATAAAGCTGTTCGTAAGTTAAGAGCGACTTTAAGTACGACTGGTGATCCTTAAGTTGTGGTAAATGGTATATTAAATTGGCGATAGTTTGGCGCGTAAGAAAAGATCACCAGTCGTTCTTAAAGTCGCTCTTAACTTACGAACAGCTTTATGAAACGGCACCCTGGTTTCACAGACATGTCAGATTGCTAATTGGACCGTGTGGTCACCTATTCCAAACCTGTTCCATCGCACGACGGGAGGGTAAGCTTTCCTTAATTGCTACCTAGGTGTAGGGAGGGGGAATCCCAAGGTCATAGCTTAACTATGTCAAGTGCGTCAGACACATCCATATAGACACCATCACATCGGGAGCTCAAGAAAGTACTATCCGCTGATAGTGATACAATCTTTCCCATGGTCATGTGATTGCGTCCATTGTGACGACATTCACACGTCATTTTGAGAGGGCGGTGGGGAATGACAGGGCAGTGGGAGTGACAGTGTAGTTACTACCTCGCTTGTTATGAAAGATATTTTTTTATTTTTACAAAATTCTGCTGTAAAACATCAATTAAAATCTAGACGAAATTGAAAATTTTAGTTCATGTTTTCACATACGAGCGCCATTAGGCACACACTTCATCTTTATTTGAGGTATGATATGTGGAATTAAGAGTTACTGACACGAATGCAAATATCTCTTGGTCATTTTTTTAATATTCAGAGCGAAAATATATTATTAGTCAAGAGCCCAGTCATTGGACCAGTTCTATTTGCTATAAATATATGATTGGAATATTTACATGTACTAAAACCATAGTCAATATTTTGAAAATGGAAACGAAGTAAGAAAGACCAAGATGGGGGAATGGAATATGTGAAAAAAAATGAAGAAATATGAAAATCAGCGAATAAATCATCAACGCTAGTAACTTTGAAATTGGAAATAATTATACAAAAAAATCATCATCAATAATAATCCTCCGACCACACTGAAAACCCAATATAAATCCAAGGCACTTGCCAACGATGGTTTAGTCAGAATGTAAGAAAGAGGTTTAAACTTGAAAAGGATGTAAAGAGAAAAGTCGCGACCATGATGTCACGCGTTGTAAACTAGAAAGCATATTACTCGACCTGATATACAGTGATATGACAGACAGTCCACAGCTGGCAAGGGCCAGAAGTGCTTCGAGGGTTTTTACCTCCGTCGATGAAACATTTTCTTCGATCACTCTCGTAAATCAGACGTTCCCACTTCAATTACATATTTTAAAGAGGTCCCTCGAGTTTTAAAGGTTCCAAGAGGATTCCGGGGAAGAGCTCACAGAATGGGGGTGTTTGGTTTTGGTCTTGACTCTAGCACCAAAGGTTCTGGGTTCGATTGTCTCGAGTAATAAAAAGACTGTCCTACTTCAATTACATCTTTCAAAAAGGACCCTGGGATTTAAAGGAACCGATATGGTTTTAGCTATGTGTTTGAAGAGCTGAAGAAATAATGCATTAAATGAACAAATAAATAGAGCAAGAAGACTGTCCCTTGTATCTGATAAAGTAGATTCTTGGTTCGATTCTCTCAGTATCACACTCTCCTACTTCAATAGCATTTTTCAAAAGGGTTCCTTCGATTAAAGGATCCGATATAGTATTTGCTTACAGACTGAAAGAAATCACAATTGGTTTAGGGACTTTACTCTAACGCCACAGATTCCGCAGTATAGGTTAAATCCTAGTTTGACACCTGCACATGCATTAACGCCTGTTGACCGAAGTGTAGGATTTTTTGTAAACTTCTCGAAACATCCGTATTAATGATGATAGTTTTTCATTATGTTGTAGTTTCTTATACCAATACCTGAATGACCAATTGTTATTCATTTGAGGCACAATGCTCTCTCTTTTGAATACTGCTCCAATATAAACAAGGAGCATGGGGTTAACGGATGGATAAGAGCTATTTCATAGGCACGATGAGAAATTTCTTAATATCATGGCAATACAAATTTGGTATTATCACATTTTCTCATGGCATCATTATCAAAGACAGGTAAATTGGCAACATCTAATTTTAAGGTGTTTTTCTCTCTGAATGTTAATTCATCCCGTTTTTTTTTTTTTTTGGGGGGGGGGGGTAACAAAGAACATGATCATAGCAGTTTGGTGGCTGTTACAATTAATGGCCATCAATAGATAGTGTAACAATAAGGTAACTGAGATAATTCCTGTATTATATTATCATAATGCCGAAAAAAGGGCTGAAGAAAGTATCAACACAGGTCTGGGATGAAGACTAACTAACCCGTATCATATCTCCGATGTTGTTTAGATCCTCTGTGCGCGTGAGGGTATTTGGTTAGATATCTGAGAGGCATTAGATGAAAACGTCTATTGTATACCTCCTTAACACTGTGATACGTCATTAACTCGATGGCACGTGCTGAAATCAAGTGAAATATAACCACGTGTCTATACATCCCAATGTCAAAGGTCATGTTGCACCCCCCTTCCCCCCTCAAAAAAGAAAGAAAAGAAAAAATCAGGAGATGGTAACCAGGGGGATCCTTCCAATCAATTAATGATACTGAACATTGTAACTGGCGTAGGCCGGACACCAAAAAAAAAAAAAAAAAAAAAATGAAATAAAATTAAAAAAAACAGTGAAAGAAAACGGGGATATCAAATCAGATGAAGATCAAATAAATAAAAAATTAAAAAAAATTTACTCCGGTAAATCATGATCCCATGAATAATAACTATGCAAAAATATAAGCCTGACCTGCACATGCCAAACTTTAGCCCACTCTTTAAAGCATAACACGTAACACTCGACTGGAGAATTCACTAGGTCTAGATCAAGGCAGACACAACTATATTAATAAATGGCGTTAACCCATTTTACGTTGATCATTATGGCCCGAATTCACAAAGGTGGACTTGAGTTATACCGGGGTATAAAACGCGTGATTTGACGTCATTTTAATTCATGAACTAAAGTTAACACCGGCGTATATAACTAAGCCATGGGTTAAATTTAACCTCGGGTGCTAAAGTTAACCCATGGCTTAGTTAGTCCACCGTTTGTGAATAGCGCGGTGGACTAACTTTACACCCGGGTATTAGGTAACCCATGACTAAATTTAACCCCGGTATAACTTTAGTCAACCTTTGTGTATTCGTGCCTATAGGAGAAGAAATGGGAGCAAAACTTCACACCAAGTATGACTTGGTGTGAAGCTTTCAACAATTTAATATCTACATGTATATCCATATAAAGCATAGTTACGCCTGTTGGTCACTGTTACTGTTTACACTGTAAAAAAAAAAATCAATAACAGAGTTCCAATCAGTTCTAGATTGAAATAAGTATCCTAATATTACCCTAAGGACCTTTGATTTTTAACGTGTTGACCCTTCATGTCACATTACTAATATAATTCTCACTTGATATTATACGCGAACTTTACATCAGCGTTAGATAACAACTGATTATTGATTTTTTTATTTATTTACACTTTAAACTCAAACTCAATCTCCATGAGGTATTTATGAACACATAAGTATTCGTTCCTCTTAAACATCGACGGATTAGCTCATAACACAATAGCTTTTACGGCGTGTAATGTGATAACTTCATATCTGCAGTAGATATTTCAAATGTATTTGCACTATGAGTTGAGTGGTGTATGATATACATCCCAGCGCACGTTACAGATAACCACAACAAGATTTTATACCAGTGCTAATAACTCTGTGGTGCATATTTAGCATGTAAAGGTGTCGTCCTCTCTGGAATGAGAATTTTGACGGGCGTAATTCTGACTTTTTTCCACAATCAATCGGCAATGAACAAAAAGCAACAAAAGAAAAAAAAAACGGGGAAAGGACACCCAAGACTACATACTCACTTCTTAACAGCTCGAGATTGTAGTCTTTACGTAACATACCCTATAGATGATAGAACTGGATTCTTTAAGTAAAAACCCTACATGGACACCCTATTAATTACAGTTTATAATACGCGATCTTCATATCAGCATGTGATCCGCACTTTATCATAAAATATGAAAAGTAATCCGCCAAGAATTAGCTTGAGATCTTATTTCTAGAGTACATAATGGGTGTCCATAGAGCTCAGATTATAATATCTGTACATAAAATCTGGCTTGTATGTAATTGAGTAACGTTTGCAAGCCAATGAATCAATTTTTTTTAGATAATCGTATCGTATGATGACAACAATTTGTCTACTGTTTTTTTTTGGTACACTACAAGAATAAAGGGATTACAACAGAATGTTTCAATATTGCAGAATGTTTATATCGTCTTTTTATAAAGTCAGCGTGTGGAATTTTTGACCCCATCCCTTTTTACCGCTCTATATCCCTTCACTGTATCACTTCATTCTACTTTGTCCACTATCTACCACGTCCCAGCGGACCAATATATGTTAGCCATGTCAATTGAGTTATGTCCATCGCGAGCCAAACGATGTAAACCAGGCCAAACCCCAACCACGCAATCGGAACACTTGCTATGTGGGGAATGCGTGGTTCGCGGGCACCGGACACCGTAGGGGCTATTTGTGGCTGTCTCCTCCCGCACCGACCCAGCGGGGGGCTCGCCCCAAGACCTGCCCGTCTTCATGTCCCTAGCTGCGGGGCAACACATGTGTAACACGTTCTTTATCTCTTTCCTTCAGATTGACATCATCAGCACACCCCTCCTTACGGTGCCCAAGTCACACCGATGCTACAGTGTAACACCAGAGGCGATACTGACTCCAGTCCTACAAAAGCTTCTAGTAATGACCAATGCCAGAGCATCGGTTGATCTTCATGTAGAGTCGACTGGTCGCTGGTATGACAGTGGCTTACATATTAGTTGGTTCAGTTAGTAGTTTTCCTTTATATACCGCAAATAAAATGATATGAATTTCTGCATGATTATGAAGCAGCCAGGTAATCAAAAGCCTTAGAATTGTAATTTGACAATGATTTGGCTGGGCACCGGTGGTTTATTTTGGATTTCGGAGTCGATTCTAATGGGAGAGGATACAAATGAGAACGAAAATAAAAAGGAAAGAAATTTAAATCTGATTCAAAAACTAATTTCGAAATACTTTAACGTCATGAGAAAAAAATAGTGGTGATCAGTGATGGTGGGGGAGGGGGGAATCAGCAAGATACGCTCATGGATAGTCAAAACCTAGGAATTCCTACAAGTCCCCCCCCCAAAAAAAGCAAACTTTAAAAGCATGCGAATGGGACATCTCAGTTCCATTCGTTCTGCTTGGTGTCATTAATGATGAGATAAGACGCGTGCAATGGGCATATTTACGTCACACTCATTCGTGTTTCTTTTCACGAAACACGTTTCTGATCATGCTCCAATATGAAACCACGATGACTGATGTTGGACATTCATTTGTATATTTAGGTGAGGAGTCCATGATTTATCGTTTTAGCTCATGTCTTTTTCGTATTGCCATTTTGACGATTACCTGGTTTAGTGATTGGGAATAAGATTTATCTTCTAAATGTTCAATGTGTTCGGAGATATAATAAGGAGGAGACGTTGTGATACAGTCTTAACAGCGAGGCCGACTCTTTACCGACTAAAGATATTGCAGTATTTCGAATGACTTGCCATCGATCGGTTTGGAATCGGTTTCGTTGATGTGACTGGGATATTAAAGTGTAGGTTAAGAAGCATACGATAGATCTATTATATACCATGAATGAGATCAAGTAAAGTGGACTTTTTGTTAGTACACTGTAAAAAAAAATTGGGTAAAATTTTAATCAGCACGAGGGTAATTATGTGTCCAACCAATTTGGGCACTATTTTACGCAATGCGGGAAGCATATTGTCCAGTAAGGATAAAAATAAGCAGCAATAACTTTAGAATGGGCAACATTTTCATAACACTGGATAAAAAAGCCCATTGTTTGTTGAACACATCTATTTAATTACCCTCATGAAGCATTTTTACCCAATAATTTTTAGAGTGTTGAAAGAATTAAGCAGCACCCTGATTCTTGTCTACCTCTGTCTATCTTCCTATTTTGTCCTTTTTCATACGAAAACTTTCGTTTTCTTTTTTGTTCATCTTGAAGCTACCCATCTCATTTGTATGAGAATAGGAATGGGAAAGTTGGATAAAAAAAAAGTTAAGCGTATAACTCTTCGAAGGAGGGAAGATTTGAAAACCAAATTTGGGGATGAAAAATATTGATTACACTAATTACTTCACCATTTGTAAGAGGGTGTTAACATCAACCGTCTCCCGAAAATATAATTATTAAATGTTAAATTTTTAAGCTCATCCAAAATAAACTTCTGCAAATAAAACTTGAAATAACTACTTAACTTTATTAGAATAACCCCCTTTAGAAATCACAGTTGAAAATATAGAATTTATAATGCAGTGTTCTAAAACACCATAGTCTCAGCTCCTAAATGTGACTACATTAATGTGACCATGCTGGTAGCAACATTCTCTGTGATGTAGTCTGTTTTCCCAGGAGAGACGCGATACAAGCCAACACTGTGACGAGTGAAATCTTAAATCCAATTGATTTAATACCAACTCTTCGGCTTAACTCGCATTTGGGGTATCTGAAATTAGATGGCGACTACTATTAAGGGTAAGAATTCCGTTCTGTGAGCGCAACGAAATGCTTCTAAATGCTACAGTAACACCAGTGAAACCTACCCCAAATCGACCGATGGTATGTAATGCGTAAAAATCTTTGTCGCTACGGAGTCGGTTTCATCGGTGTAAATATAACAATAACTTGAAACAAGACATGAAATTGGCAATAGTTGTGATTAATAATAATAATAATAATGAAAATAATGATGATAACAATAATAATAATAATAAAAACAACAACAATAATAATAATAATAATAATAATAATAATAGTAATAATAATACCAATTGTGCGCAACACCCATTAATAATATAGGGTATTTATATTGCGCACATATCCACCTTGTTAGGTGCTCAAGGCGCTCCTATATTACCCGGCTAAGCTAGGCGTTCATAGCGCACACAGCTTTTTAAGGAATTACTTCCTACCGGTGCCCATTTACCTCACCTGGGTTGAGTGCAGCACACTGTGGATCAGTTTCTTGCTGAAGGAAATTACGCCATGGCTGGGATTCGAACCCAGCATCACCCATTTTTGAAGATAGATCCTATCTTTATAGTTACTTTCTTTATTTTTTTTCGATTTCTTTGCATTCATCGGCGTATATTATAAAGCCTGCATTGTTATGCACTCATTTTTTGTATTAAGAAGTTTTTATTTGTATTTTATATACAAAATAAAATACATACATCAAATACAATATCATATCTTTACAAATTAATATATGAATACATTGAAAACTCATATAATTAACACTTTACATTTTCTCTTTTTTTCCTTTAGTGTTACAATATTACCTAATGAAACTCAACGTACTCAATCTTTTTTTCTTGTATCAAATATTCACAACATAACAGATTTTCCAAATACAAGAAATCAATCATTAATACAACCTAGTCGAATTGAAGCCATTAACAAGGATTTTCCATACCCCCCACACACACACATAATGGCCTCATTTCTAAAATATTTCATATCCTATAACAACATCAGTCTCGGCCCTGAACCCTACCTACCACCCCCCCCCCTCCCGACCCTTTGTTGTTTATATTAAGGAGCCAAGAAGCAAGAAAAAAGAAAAAAAGAAACACACACACACAAAAACGGAAGCAAAACAAAACAATAATACAAACCCCCTTCCAACCCGATGGCATGTGTCCCCCTGCCCTCTACACCTCCCCATAACCCCCTCCCATGTCCTTCGTCGTCACATTCATTTATTGATCGATTAGAATACTTGTTACAATGATTATTTTAATCATTAGATAACAAACGACAAATCTATTAACTATACATCAATATTTTTTTGGTATATTTTTCAACATAGAAACTGGCACATCTCAAGTGATATATCTAACTTGTGTATTTTACGTGAACATTTAGCTTATTTAAATACAACAGTGGTTGCCCGAATATTCATATTTGCATATTCATAATGGAGCAAGGGATGGGGTGGGGTATGGGACTGCAAATGGTTTCAGACAAAACCATTTGCGTAAACGGCTTCATATGGCAACCATATATCTATTTGTCTTGAATACAACTAAAAAGGAGGGGAAGATTCCAGGATGTTTTGTGGGGGGGGGGGGGTAGACGGCCTAAATGTGACGTAGTATTTTTTCAGTTGAACAGGAGTAATATAAAAGGGGTTTAACGATTTAGACCTCTCCCTTTTACAATCTTTTATCGTTTTTTTATTCTTTTAAAAAGGCTTGTGGGGTTTCCCTAAAAAAGTTTAAAATTCTTCGGTTGATCGCGCAAAGTCTTCTTGAACTCTCTTTCTTTTAAAATCGACGACGGCAAGGCTTACAGAAACGTTTGATTCAATTCTCATATATTCAATATCGGAAAAAATACTTTACCCTAATATACTTTGAAAAGGAATTTGGTTTGTTGTCATGGTGATAGATCTATATCAGAATTAGGTAAAACCTCTTCAATATCATTCTTATAAATAGAAACAATCAAGCAATTGGCAATGGATTTCTGGAAATATTCAACTTGGAAATGGAACATGGTCTGGTATGGTTTTCTCTACGAGACGTGGTGAGAACGGATTGTGTTACGTCTTTGTTAAGTCATCAGACCCCGAACATCACTACACTCTCATCAGATGTCACAGTAACACGGACAGAACAACCAGATCGATCAAAGTCGTTCTTTTATTTCGTTTGGCATACCATCGGTCAGTTTGGGTCGGGTGTTTTGGGGTGACTGTAAAAAATAAGCCTCAGCTAAGCATCCCCATCTCTCGTCGCTCCTTCATTCCGACCCGCCCTTTCTCCATAAACTTTTCCCCCATCCTATCGCTCGTCTCTTTATCATTATATGGTCATTATAGATATGCAGTTGTTTTAGGTTCATTGACGACTGCTCTATTAAACATAAATGCTTTGTACCATGTCTATTTTGCCAAGTTCGTGATTATTATGCTATATTTACACAAACGAAACCCAACCGACGCCAAAACGACAGATATCACTGCAATTAATGTATATAGGAGTTTTTTTATTATTATTATTTCCGTACGCATGGAGTCGCAAGTACGCAAGAACGACTGTATTCTATCAAGTACGACTTTACTCTATAAAAAGGACTGTACTCAACATGAGAAGAAGAAGGCGTCAATATCACCAGTTTGACTGTGACTATAAAAGGGCTGCATCCGTTTCAATGTCTATTTGACTGTGAGCATTTTTCCAGAAGGAAGGGGTGAATGGAGTTAGCACCTTTTTGCGACTACAGTCTCTCGTGTCTGTCTGTTTCATGTTGTAAGACATTGTATGGGGATTGAGAATGTGGAAAGGCCGTGCTGATAGATGTTATTCATTTTAAGGATTTCGTTGGGCAGTCTTGAATGTCAACTGAGACGTAAACTGTTATGGAGGGTTTACTTAAATGCATAAATGTTTTGAAGGCATGGGGAGTGTCGCTAAAGTCAATAGGAGATAATATAAGTAAAAACCAAGGATGAACCAACCAAATCCATCACAATGTGTAAGGGTGTAAGGAGAGAAAGGAAGAGAGAGAGAGAGAGGGGGTGGGGAGGGGGTAGAGAAAGGGGGGCAAAGGGGAAGTACGAAGTATAGATTAATGAATCTACTAGTTAGAAAAGGTGTGCGTCAAGGGTCAAGAAGGTGTGCTCATAAGAAAATGAGGAAGATAGATATAAAGAGGGACGGATCGAGGGGGAGGGGGGGGGGGGAGGGATGATGACGGAGAAAGAAAAAAAAGAAAAAAAGATAAGAGAAGGGGGAAAGGGAAGAAATCTAAGGGAGAGTGAAATTTAAATCATGAAGCATGTAGTTGCATAATGAGCGAAAGTGTTAAGGGCTGAGGGGGCTTGACATAGCGTATGGGCCAAAATTTAAAAGCAAAAAAAAAAAGAAAATCGATAAAGAGAGAGCTAGAATGTAAGCATTACAAACATGACATTCCAATTTTGCGATACATGTTATAAAATTTAAAAGCTAATTATAAAAAAATTATATTAATAATACCATTTGCTCATCATTTTATTTCCCTTAGTTTTTTCAGTTTTGCTACATGGAATTGTTTATTCCATTATTTTTGTTTATTAACTTATTAATTATTTTTTTATTTATTCATTTATTTATTTTAATTAATCAATTAAGTAATATCATAATCATTATTATTATTATTGTGGGAAGCAGTTTAATCGGATTCCCCAAATTCTCATCTATACATCAGAGGTAAGTTGTATCAATCATACCATGTGACATTGTGACCGGTAAAATCGTCAAACAGAATTATTGCGACATAAAACACTTGGTACTATTTAAGTTTCACGATTGAAATTTGTAGACTCTAAATGACAGTGATTTGAAATAAGTACAGGGCCTCTTCAGTGCTGTTGCTGGGAGTAGCTGAAGTCTAGGGTTATAGAGAAGAATATCATTAATCGCAACGATTAAAAAGAAAACCATTTGATTGAAATTCAAATCCTGAAGTCTAAATCCATAATTTTGCAGGTGACCAAGGTGGTTGGTGATGCTATTTCCATCCGTGTTATTCCGAAAATAATGCGACGGAATTCAGAAGGCAAGGGAAAAGAGAAAGAAAATAAGCGAAAAAAGGGAAAGAAAGCGATAATTGCAGAAAGGAAATAATAAAACGAAAGATAATAGGAAGAAGGAAATTGATACATACAGAAAAGTAAGGAATAACCAAGGAGTTTTAGCTCCTTGGAATAACGTAGAGGGGGAAAACGCACAAAAACATTCTGATCTATGTCTGTGCATTCAACATTATAGTTCATGCAGTCTGGCAATAAAATTGAAGTATTGTGTTTATATTGTTGGATTTTGTTCTCTGACGAGGGTTCGGTTTGGGCTCGGGTCACTGTGCCTATTTAAGAATGGCACAAATTGTGTTTTCGTTAACCTGATAGAAGCGAACCATGCGAAATGGTTTCCATGTAATGTATATCACTCATTTCTACTTCACTCACACAAAAATCAACACCCTCCAACACACAAAAACACACATACTATACCACCATCCTCAATCTCGGCAAGAAAAGTGGACAACAACAAAACACGGTGACGAATCGGAGGTGCTTTAAATGGCGGTAAATTTACTTCACGACCATGCGGGCCTACTTAAGCCTGCAATATTGACGGTCGAAAAAAATAACTTATGGATTCATATGTCCACTGCAAATGACCCACTCCAAACTATTGTTTAAAGCAATTTTGTCATCTTCCAGTTCCTCCTCCTGTGGATTTCGTCATGTATTTGATGAGGGGGAACAGGAGTTATCTCTCCGTCTCATAAAGTCTCTCATTCTATTTTTGGTCGATGTGATATGTCTTAGCGCGTGTAATATAATGGGGCATTTATTGTTCATTTCGCCAATGCATAAAGGCAATCTATAAGACACAGAGTGAAAGAAGGTACTCGCAGGGAGGGGGGGGGGGGTGGGAGGCAGTAGATCGATACAGTTCTGCATTCCAAAGGCGAACTTTTGTGTAAGTTCGACATGCGTATTATACAGTCTCTGAATTTGTAGGATATATCCCTTGCTTAATTTCAGCTCCTGTGCTCTAAACATGCTTAACTTTCACAATCCGTTATATTCACATTTAAGGTCCTTATTGTGCCTGAATAATCAGTCTCTCTCTCACTCTATCTTTCATTGCCTCTCCTTATCTATCAATTCTATTTCTTCTCTGTCTCCTCTTCAACTCTGACCGGTCTTTTGCTCTAGCTTATGTATTTATTTTTGCTCTCTACTTATATCACTCTTATTCTCAACAAGCCATCACTCTCTCGGGAATTTCCGTAAGAACATGACCAAGATTAGCATTACTTAGAGTTACTTACATGGTGTAGGAATATAAATGGTTATACTTTTAAGATAATGACTTATTCGAATACATGGAATAAATGAGATTAACAAGAAATAGACCCAGAATATTGTGATTGATCGATATACGAACTACTAGGGGGAGGGGGGGGGGGGGAGTTGGGAGACGATTAAATAAATTTATGGAGTAAGGGGGCAAACCATTTCGCTGCAATGATCCAAAATAAAAAGAATGCCAACAAGTATAAGATTAAACAACAACAATAATACAAACACGTGAAAGGAGATGACAACCTACATTTACAGTATATAATCAATGATTTTTCACGAACCAATGCTTTAATTAAAAACAGAAATGTGAAGTTAGAAGTCTAGGGAAGAAGGGAGAGATATAGACAGAAAAAGAAGAAGAAAAGACAGAGAGTGAGAGGAAGAGAGAGAGAGAGAGAGAGAGAGGGGGGGGGGGGGTTAGGTGGAGGGGAGGGGAGATGAGGGAGGGAATTTGTATTTGACATAAGTTTAAGCATGAAAATAATATAATCTTCCGTCTAATAAGGTAAAATGTGAATAAAACTCTTAATGTAAAAAATTGCGTCACGATCGACTTGGTCGCAAACATGAAGCTAAAGTAGCCATTGTAATAAAAGAAAAGAAAATAACTCACCTTTGCGTGTCTCGAATATTCCAAAATCACATACTATTGTCTCAAGCGCAATAGATCACTGCTGTAACATTTCAAAGTTGTACTAGAATCCATTAAAATTTGCTAAACCTTCCAAAAGAACAAGAGTTGTTAAAAAGTCGAAGTACCATCTTCACATTGAGACCATAATCCAGTCCTCGTAAGTTTTTATTAATAAATATGTTGTTTACTATTTTTTTTCTAAGCTGAAAGATTGACCACTGACTCGTCAGATGGCGGTCTGGTTTTGTGTAAGATTCTGCGTCCAATAGGGACGGTGTATGGGCGGAACGCTCTGATCAAAATGCTTGAAGGTTGGATGCAGAACAGGGGTAAAGAGTTTCGGTGACGCGAAAACGGGCTATGTGAAATGAAAGCGTGACATGCTCGTTGCATCATTATCATCTCTATTTGACAGAACCCACTTTCTTGTTAGGGTCGTGGAGCCTGCATTTCATCACACGACAAGTTATTTTGTGAGTGGGAACGTGTGAAGTGGGTAGGATGCTACTTTTCGAAATTCCGAACTCAAAGTTTACGAGAGACGAACCGCCCAACGCAGCGGTGATTTATTTCGCAAAGAACATGTACGTTTCGGCTCATTGCTTCATGTTGCTTGGTATGAGCAAGGAGCTCCTTGGTATTAAAGAGGAGATAAGAGTGAGAATACTGGAAATACGAGACAAGGAAAGAGAGTGAGAGAGAGAGAGAGAGAGAGAGAGAGAGAGAGTGAAGGGGGAGGAAACGAGGGATATTTCTATAAAATCTGAGAGGGCAAAGCGAGCGAAAAAAAATACAGATTTCAACAACATATTTTTTCCCACAATGCTGGCATAAAAGAATAAGTTTATCAAAATAAATTCAAGAAAAATATTGATGTTGAAAGTATATTATAATGACTTTTCAAATACAATGAAAAGTACGGAATTGTGATTTTTCTCACTAAGAGAGGATTGGGAAACAGGAGAGTCAATGGGGGACAAAGGTATTGACTTTTAACACAATCTTTGAAAGAAAAAGAGATATATTTACGATCATCTATCTATAAGAATATGAGTGCAATACACGACGCACCTCGAATGCCTCTAAAATTCACCGTGTCATTTGGACTAAAAGTTGATTCAAGCGTTATGTAGGGTTCGTCAATGTTCAGAGCTTTCAATGCACAAATATCATAGTCAAAATCATTATCCCAAAATACAATACGGTTATATATGACTCGTAATTCTGTCAGAATGGAACTCGCTCTAACGATGATTGATGTTCTTGAAAGTCATTTGTGAATGTTAACATACTATCTTATTTAATGCACATCCTCGGTGCTATTGGCAGTAGAAGAGTACCATAGAGAACATTGAAGAAGTGTTGATAAAGCCTTTTCAATTTATGGATGCTTCTATCCTGGCGATTCAGGTTTATGAGGTGCCCATCAGTCTTTGATGAGGGACTAAACTAATCAGTTATATCTGATGTGCATGATTTAATTTTTGCTACCAATGATTTGTTTTGTTATAAGCTACTGAAATCCTAGCATCTGTGCTTCAAAGAAACAAAATGTCAGTGAAACTCACTGTCAAGGAGCTCCATGAGACTCCCTCTTAGCATCCTTCCAATTCGTCTGAAATATATAATAATAATAATAATAATAACACTTATTTACCCAGGGTAGCCACTCTCAGCTGTAAGCTGTTCTTCCAGCGGGCCCTGCATAACATAATATGTTATTTCTACCCTACTCCGTTCTCATACGTCGAGCGCCTGACAAGAAGGCAGAAGGTCCCATCTTTAACGTCTTTGGTATGACTCGGTCGGGGATCGAACCCACGACCTCCGGTACATGAGGCGAGCGCTCTATACCAGTGAGCCACCATATCAAGCTTTGGTCGTAATTTGTTTGCATAATCATAAAGAGCTTAATAAAGGGGTACTGTAATCCGAAAATTATGTGAAAATTCATCAAATTGGATGAGGACTTATAAATCATGATTATTCAAATATTTGCATCACTTCGGCGAAATAGTTATATACATGCCCTGATGAATACTCTCCCAAGTTATTATTTTGTATTTTATTAAATGAATTTATATTCCTTCAAATATTGTGCTCCAAGAATGTAATATTGACTTCTGGTTTACTTTGTAAGATAACCATTACTAAAATTTGTCTTGTTACAAGGGATATATATATTTTTTTATCATATATTGAAGATATTGTATAATAAAATGACATAAAAAAGGGAAGTGGGAACATATCATCAACTCTTCTATTTTGTATTCATGATGGTGTGCATGATCATAACTATTTTCACATTATATTTCTGAACTTTTCAGCGTTTTATTTGTTGAATTCTAACTTTATCATTTAAATATCATTATGTACATCCCGGAGTACCCCTTTAAATGTTGTGCTGTATTCGACTCCTAAGACTCTACAGAAAACAAATGTATTAGAATTGTCCGTATAAACACTTAAAAACATCATTTTTCATGGATGCTATTTGCTGGGCATCGAATGTGATATTTGGGAAGACAAGTCTGAAGTCTTTGATGTGAATTGGTTTGTGGGTGATGTCATCGTGTTCGAAAGGCCCTCACATATTCCTCGGGGACAAATCTCATTAAGATAATCGTCTTTTATTGGGAACAGATATTGAAAACACGAAGCAATGACATTTTCCGCCGAGGGGATAAATGCTGATCCTACCCCCGAGCTGCGCTTCGAATAATATGCCCTCATCTCTGGGGAGAAACGGCCTCTTTACTCCTCCCGAGGTGTCATGGTTTTCCTTGTAAGCGTGGCAATGTAAATTGACATCGGGTATATAGGCAGGGAAGTACTCCTGGTGGTGGAGGTGTACGGTGAAATGAGCTGGTACAAACATGGAGTCAGATAGATGGGACTACATGCACAATGGGGTAGTGACCCGGGGTAGTGAAAACATGGAGTCGGCTAATATGTGATTACAGAAACCACATGTTAATTTCACTACAAGGGAAGAGATGAACGAGATGGTGTCCTGTTAATATATTTCCATCATTTTTTCCCTTTTACCAAACGTCGGACAGTTTCATGTTCATTGGTATTGTATATAGTCATATACAATAATACAAATTGGCGGTTCCATACGTGTCGTACGTGACATTTCAACAACAATTTCTAGTCTCGTCGCTGAATGCTTGAGCAATACAATTTTCTTTGTTGTCGATGATAAAGTTATAATGGGTAGCCATGTTAAAAACTGATAACCAACACAAATGTTTGATTATGGGTGAATTAAAGGTGAAAATGTTGCGTGTCGTACGGACTCAGGAATTTCCCGTACGACACGTAACATTTTCTCCTCTAATTCACCCATGAACGACATTGTTGTCTTTTTTTTACATGACTACCCAGTAGTACTTTATTATTACCACAGAACAAGTTGAAGTTCCTCGTTTGTTTGGACAGCAGGTTTAAAAATGTGAAAATGGCTGATATTTCTAGCATAGAATCGCCCGAATTAAAAGAAAACCCTGAAATAAATCAGACATTTTTAAAACTGATTCGACTATTAAAGAGGGTACAGAAAAAAAAATATATATATATATATATATTAATGCAAATAAGTATTCATTGTTGTGCAAAAAGCAACCAAACATTCTCACTTCCACAGATTAAAATCTGCAAAATATAGGGTTTCATAAATAGCAGATGGTCAGAATTTTTCAACGTTTATCCAGTAGGGTCTATACCAATATCTGGCCACTTCAAATTAGTCAGATTCAATTCTCAACTGAGTAATTTGTTTTAATATTGTTTCTGCAAACACGTGATCAGTACGATATCAAACTTTTCGCTGAAATTTGATTGACTTTTTCTCAGGCGGAGAAAGTTCATCATCCATTTTCGGCCTAATCATTCACTCTCATTGCGGTTTGATAGACTGTGTAGGCCCATTCACAGTAATTCGCGTTATCGGATGTGAAATGGTGAATGGGATGCATCGTGTAGAAACTCTTGATTAAAAACGGTTTAGGGGCATTTAATATGGGACATGCTTTGGGATTTGGTAACCTCTTTATTCATTCAGTGAATGGAACGGATTCAGAGCATTATGACATATCATGGGCTCGATTAATATTAGATTGGTACAGTTCAAAGCCTTGGCATGAGCGTCGGATTTCTGTGACTATGACTGATCATGTGACAACAAAGTCGTGCAGTTCAAACTAATAACGACCGATAAAGCCGTTAATTCCTAATTCATAATGACCAATAAATGGACAAACTGTAATACTACAATCGTGCAGAAAAAACTTCGTCATAAGGCACAGATAATAAGACAATTTGGAGTGGGAATATTGGCAGGTTCTAGATCGAAAAATCAGTCTATTTCTGCCAGGGATATGCTCCGCTGAGACTTCGTCTAGCTCCGCGGCATCCCCTCCGAGCAGGACGACTAAAAAAAAAATCAGAAAATATTTTTTTTTAATCCAGCGAAACAGCGGATTTTAAAGTCTAGTTTACTCAAACAACACCCTTGTAATATCATGAATATTACACTATCTTTGAAACGCAAATAACTTACAGTGGCGGATCTACGGGGGAGGAGGTTTAACCCCCCCCCCTCACTCCTTTTGTGCTTTTCAAATTTCTCGGTACCAAAATATCATGCGTTTGGTATAGTGAAAACTCTTTTTTTTTGGCTTGTCAAATTTCTCCGTCAAATACCCCACCCCTTGGAAAAAAAAGCTAGATCCGCGCCTGACTTGTACACCTTTATGGTAAAGTCTAAACTGGCAGAAGAGTATGTTGCTAAACTAAAATAAAATCAGCAATGTCACTTGACCCAATCCTAAACTGGGTGTAGAAAAGAGGACGCTGCAAACTCCAGTCCCATTCATAGTATTTCCTGGGGTATATGATTTCATATCTAGGCCAGATCAATAACACGAAGTATCGCATTTTATTCATTCGTGCAGTCATTTTGCCTGCATTAAGTGGGTTTATTGACAGCCTTACCGTATTCATTCTATGTTGTTATTTTCATCCCGTCTGCCTTCATAGATTTGGAGACAAAAACTCACTTTTTTATCACTGAGTTCATGGAATGTGTAAAGGTAACACAAGGGCATCGCGGAATCGGGAAACCTTCCAATCTTAACTAAATACCTAACTTTTCCAGCAACTGTGTGAATAATGTGTTACATACTGGGGAGCCGACGCCTTGAACGTTAATTTTCATTTTTTTTTACAGATAAATGACCGCATACAAATGCTATTCATCATCATCATCATCATCAACACCATCATCATCATTATCATCATCATCATCGTCATCATCGTCATCATTACCACCATCATCACTGTCGTCATCATCGTCATCATCATCATCAGTCACCATCATAATCATAATCATCATGCACAGTATATTAGAGTTAGCAGAAAGAACGATAACCGAAGCAGCACAAGTGGGAAAACTTGATTTGAAAGTAAAACAATTCACTATGTCAATCTCTTAACTCTAGAAACAGAGTGCCAAATAAAATGGTATATTGTTAACAACTTTATTTTCCCCCGCAAGGGCGCTGTCAGGGTGGTAGGGGGGGGGGGGGGCTAACCTAGTTAAAACCAAGACCAAAGATGTCATTTTTTGACATCCCTCTTTCTTCTCCCCGTTTTACTTGAACAATCGTCGGGGGGGGGGGGTCACCACTACTCCCCCACCCCTAAGTATGTCGTTACCCCCTACTCTGTTGTCAAGCAATTCAATCAACAAAGTCGTGAACCGAGATTTCGGTCAATGAACCCCCTTCCCTTTAACAATCAGTGATGTGTTGTCTTTCAATATAAGCTCGATAAAAACCAGCGGATACTAATTAGCGCACCCACGTTTTAAATCATTATTAAACGATTGATGCATTTTAATCAATTACTGAAATCTATTAAACTGACGCCAAAATATGGTAGGGAAATAAAAATGAAAAGAGTCCCCTCTTTCCTCGTACTACTCATGATTGGGTACTGCTTTAGTATTTTATAAACAATTGACAGTGCAGCAACATTCGAGTACATTAATGGTTTGATTTAGTGAGTCCGAAAGAAAACATTGGATGATTATCTCCATCAACGGAAAGGGACGAAAAGAAAGCTGTCTGAAATTTATTAGTCCAAAATGTCCCATTACAGCTCGATTAAGAAACACTTATTTTATGAAAAATCTCCTACATCATGTACATCAGCCACCTAAATTTCTGTCTCTCTCTCTCTTCATCTTTAGTTCTCTCTCTCTCTCTCTGTCTTTCTCATTATGGAATGACTAGAAATTGCAAGTTGTTTTTACCTTTGTCAAACAATGACAATGATTCACGAATTCCCCTCTTCAAATATCACACGAATACCAACATCGACACTTAATACGTCAATGCAATTCACACTTTCCAAAATAATTTGATTAAAATTTCGAGATTTTTATCATATCAGATGGCAAGCCTTTACAAAATCTTTCCATATTTTCATATTACCAATGCTATCGAAGGCTAGTTTTGATTAAACAAAATAAGCCTAATAATTTGTGGTGATATGTCAAAAAATTGAGATAAATATTTTTGGGGGCTGCCACAATGGAACCGAAAAATCTCAAGATTAGAATCCCACTTCAATCATATTAGAAATGTGGCAAATGGTAAATGGTGGTGATTTTTTTTACTTTATTGCTAAGAAAGCATCAATGCTTGTAAGCAAGCAACCAGAGGACCGACGGTTTAAGGTCCTCTGCGAGGGACCTGGTAATGAGGATAAATGCATATAAACCAAAGGGCACTAGGACACGAAGTGGGAATCGAACCGGAATCCAAAACCCCCGCTCTACCGACTGAACTATCGCGATTTATAATTTACCCTTTTTTACATTTAATAGTAATTTTGGTGTAATCAATTTTATGATTATTATAGAGCTAAAAAAATTTACTAGATATGTCATGAAGTATAGTTGTCACCCAAAGCTGTATCGTAGCAGGATTCCTCTCCTCGAGCTTTGTCCGACATGCCCGAGTTCCCCGTTTGTAACATGCATTGCAATGCCACAGTCATAGACCTACCGACGACAATCTACAAAAAGCTGTAACTTTATTTTGAATGCCATATCATTCGTCGTTTTGTAATCAGTTACTTTGGTGTGAATGACTCTATAGCATAAATCCATGTCACGTGTAATACAGACGAGTGAGCATGATACGCATAATGGTGAAGTGCAATCGCAATAACACGGATGATTAAACTGCACAGTTAACCCAAGAGAGGGCGCCAACCGTCTTAGAAGTTGTGTCAGAAATAGTGTATAGTGCGAATTATCAATAGGCGTTTATCCTTCCCTTGCAAATTGTGAATGTTATAATAATTTGGTAGTACATCGTTGTTTAGAATGATTATTCAAGTCTATAATTTTTTTCTCTCTATGACTCATGCCATAAATATTAATTAATATACTATGTTTGTTATGTAATGAAAAAATTATTTTTATGAATGATAATATGCAGAAGAAAACAAATAATCAAATCAAATATTTTTTTTAAAACTAGATCAAACCTGCTACGTTTAGGGGGCAGGTGGACCCACCACCTATGATTTTATTTAAGTAGTGGAATTTTTTTATCGAAAAGATAAGGGAAGAAAGATATTAAATAAATGGACAATGAAGAAAGAAGAGTATCAAAATTAAAGATATGGGTTGTGAAACATTTGGTCTGTCCTACCCTAGCTGTTTGTTTAATGAAAAGGATGCATTTTTTTTTTGGGGGGGGGGGGTGGTTTAAGATGACAGTCGTAAGATGTTTTGATATATAGTTTTCTATTGTTATGATATATATTTTTTCCATCTTGTATTCATGCATGTATTGAAAGCCATTAGAAACCAAATTTATTTTTATGCCCGCATTCATGGACCCAAAAAATTTGAATCTTGATTAATAATTGAGGGGGACTTCTAAATCTAGTTGTATAAAACAACTTCTATTGAATGGTTATTCTTCCTAAAAAACTTATGGAGCTTCATCCTTCATCTCACTCGTTCGTTTCGATTCTCTCCCTATTCTCAAAATATATATATATATATGTCTATCTGTAAGCCATCTATATCTGTCTCTCTCTCTGACTGTCTCCAAGATCCATTTGGCGTCCCCTACTAACCCCTCATCATTGTCATTACCCGCAGCCAATCATGTCAAAATAATTGTAAATATTTCGACCCGGTGCCGCTGACATCCAAGTGCCATCACAGCGTGATCTCCCATGCAAATGTCGGGAGTGTACCCCAGCTCAGATGATGAACGCTGTCTGGAGTTTGGGATCTCGTGCAGTGAGCACGTTGACCCTTCGCAGATTTCGGAGAGGCGCGAAGATTATATTTAACCGTGTGATGATTGACGTCACACCATTTCCCGCTTCTATAATCATATTTTCATCGTCATCCTTTACCACTTTACAGTGTCACCCACATACCAAAATATGTTTATCTATTCATATGTTATTTTATCTATAAATAAGTTAATGTTTGTGGATACGTGGGTGGTAATTGGCCCAGCATGTACTAAAATATAACGCAATCTATTTCATTTGACCATAACTACTTTATTCATGAGGATTGCAACGTTGTTGCCCCCCAAAAATATGAGATTGTGATAAGTATGTTATCGGCAACAAAGTACTGCATTATATCATGTAAATTCTTTATTTTTCAAAGTAAAGTGGAGTAAGGACTATTTAGATTCAATAAATCATCAGCGTCATTAATAAATTAGTTTTGAATAGTTCTGCATTGCAATCTTCACATAGATATAGATATTCATGATATTCAATAATTTATTTTGCAAATCAGCTAAAGAAAAGTATGTGGCTCTTGCCGTCTGTTTATAGTTTTCCACACACTTTGAAGCACATGTCGATACTTTTGAGCTTCAAGGGCTTTTTATTTGACACTTTATCACACACTTTGACAGCGTGTGGGATAAAATTGTCTTTAAATTGAAAGGAAGTAAATCTTATTTTTCTAGGAACTCCATCACCTCCTGAACGCCTTTTTCTCTTTACATAGCCCCTACTTGTTGTTCAATGTCATTTCTGTCGTTGGTTTTTAAAATAGAGTGTTACTCGAGCTTGTTGGATAAAATATCATTCAGCGCGCCATCTCAGGTATGTGCGATCAGCAGCGAACGCGGGAAACAAACAATAGTGGTATAACGCGCCAAGTACCTGTCGCCTGCTCATAACAGTTACCACGTCTATTATAAACATAAATCATTTTATAATTTCATTGACGTATGAATATCGTTGCGATTGAGCAGCCACTTCCATTTCTGTCAAACCAAGTTTTAAAGTTCCAGTGGTTCTCGGCACTCTGACATTAGAATGTCATTTCGTTAAGGCCTTAAAAGCAAAACGCGTGTTCTCATTTTAGTTTTAAACAACCCTTTTTAATTAGTTCGTGTTAAAGGTTTGTTTTTATTGTGAATTTGATTTGTAATACAAGATTTCATGCTTAATGATTATTACATAAAATCAGAAGTGGACAAAATGCATACATCAATGCACACAGAGTTTCAGAAATCCGCGACAACGAAATTAAGTTTATCAGCCTGTTTAGCATATTATCTTGGCTGTCATATTGATTAAAATGACAAATTATTATTTATCAGAAAAAATGAAATGTATCATCATATATATGAAATTGATACAACGAACTTTTCAAAGAAATAATGTATGCGTCTGTGGCACATACATTTTCATACATTTTTTTTTTAATGCCTTAAAGATAACATTCATAATCACTTTGAAGAAAAAAAAAACATCGTGATGATGAATGGCGCAGACTCCATACAGCTAAAATTTGAGGAAGCTTTGATCATGTTGATGCGAGTTAAGTTTTGAAGCGCTCAAGCTCACCAATAATTACGAGGCAATAGTGGAAGAGTGCTGGTCGTTTTTTCATTAATCATAATAAGAATGCAGTCACATCTTGAAGTCAATATGCCATCTGACCTAAGAATTTTCGTAAATCTTATTGGCTCAGTTTTGCCAATCCGGGATCAGACTCATATTTATACAACTGGGTGAAGAAGCTCCTATCGAATATTTAGGGTATCATCATAATAGGTTCCGGTCAATCCGGTCTTAACGAAGCATCTACCGAACGGTATATATTGCTTTGGCGAGTGGCCCTCTGGTAATTATAGAGGAGGTGACCCACGAGGGTGGGGTGTGGGGATGGGTAGGGGTAAAGTGCTTTGGTTAAGATGATGACGCCACTTTTAAATCAAAGTACTGTCAGTGCGTTGTCAGCTCTTTATCAAAACGTTATATGTACATTTCATAATAGAGTCGTCGTAGTTGGCTTCGTCGTTCATAATTGTAATCATTATCATCATCATAATCATCATTACCGTCGTCGTCATCATCGTCATCATCATCATCATTGTCGTCATCATCGTCGTCATCATCATAATCATCATTACCGTCGTCGTCATCATTATCCTCCTCCTCCTCCTCCTCATCATCATCATCATTGTCTTCGTCATCATCATCATCATCATCATTATCATCACCATCATCATCATCATCATCATAATTATCATCATCATCACCATCAGCAGCAGCAGGAGCAGCGGCATAATCACTGTCATCATTACGGTGGACTTTATTTTTATTGTCGAATTTGAACTCCTTATACATGTATTTCCCCTCTTCCTTCTAAACCTTCTTCGCCCTTCTTTTGCCATTCTTTCCTCTTCATCTTCGTCTTGTTCTTGCTTTTGATCTTCATGTACTTGCTCTTATTTTTCTCTTTCTTGTAATTCTTCTCATTTAAATTTTTCTTCTTCCCTTGCTAAGAGCATGATAATAGAATGGGGAACAAAAATGGAGATTGAGAAATGTGTTGGATAGTGGAGAACGATGTTGTTGCGGTTGTTGATGATGATGATGATGCTGATTATGATTATGATGATAAATGGTGATGATGTTCAGTGGCGTAACAACGGGGGCAATCGGCTGGCAAAAAAAAGGGGGTGGAGGGAGAAAGGAAGAGAAGCGTAGTGGGAAAGAAATTCCGGTGCAAATGGGGTGTACGATACGTGCGTACGCCTCGCAAAACCATTGAGGTTCAAGTAAGCTCTTATGCGAGAGTCCGTGTCTGTTGTACACCATGGTACTCTTTGCGTGCACCCCACCAGTCTCGCTGATAGACGTATACACACTAAGAAATTCGGGTTAAATTTTACACCCCTAGGGGTGCACAGGCTTGTCCCTATACGAGTAGCCCGAGCGGTGCACACGTACACCCTGAATAGGGGTGTACAGTGTTCACCCCTATTTGGGGTGTCCATCTGCACCTTAGAGGGTGTACACGTCTACCCCTTAGGGTGCACGATGTACCCCCACCTAAAACAAAAGATTGTCGAGTCTTCCGGTCCATTCACTTTTCTCTATCGATTTTTTTTAGATACCTAAGTTGGGACTCGAACTCACCTCGTTGTATTGGTAGTCAAGATTCTTCCCGCTATGCCAGCGAGAAGCGCTGAGAGCGCATGAGGTCTTTAGCGATATGTTTCGATTTTTTTTGGGACTTGTGCTTATAGTTGTGGTTCAACTATAGCTCTATTTACTGTTTCTCCAAATGTATACCTAATCAAATGTGTCTTTTAAACAATCATCATCACATTAATATTAAATATTAAAAAAAAATGATTTCACTTAGGTCAAGTGAAATGCTTTAAAGTTGATTTGTGATCGAAGATTACCCGAAATAACAATGCACTAACGCATTTCACTTTATACCTACGTGAAATCATTTTTTTTAATATTTAGTATTTATGTGATGATGATTGCATATCACGCACCCTAAGGGGTAGACGTGTACACCCTCTAAGGTGCAGATGGACACCCCTATTCGGGGTGTACGTGTGCACGTGTGAACCCGAATATCTTAGTGTGTATATAATCCTGTTGTACTAAAACATCCCGTTTTTTTTAGCTCGCGCTTCGAATTATTTAATCAGTGAGATAGATATCCGTTTAATGACACAGTCCTTTAAGAGTTTCTATTAGGTCAGTATACCTGGCAATTTAAGTGACTCAAACATTTTGCGGGTGCCCTCCCCATTCCGTGACCCACGGTACGCCACTGATGATGCTGACAATAATGAATATGATGATGATGATGATGATGCTAATGATGATGATTAAGATGACAATGGTGATGATGATGTTGATGACGGCAATTATGATGATGATGTTGCTGATCACGATGATGACAAGGATAGGGATGATGATGATGATGATGATTATGATGATGACGATGATGATAACAATCCAATTGCTACGGGTTTACATCCACTAACGGTGGCGCCACCTCTAGTACGAGATCTGGAAGGCCTTATTATCATAATAAATCCGACTCAGCCCAACTAAAAAAGAAGTGTTTTGGATAGTAGAGAACGATGTTGGTGTTGTTGTTGCTGTGGTTGATGATGATGATTTTTATGAAGATGACGATTACAATGATAATAGTGATGATTTTGACAATGAGGATAATGATGATGATGGTAGTTATGATGATGATGATTATGATGATGATGCTGCTGCTGCTGCTGATGATGATAGTGATGATGACGATGATGACGATGATGATGACAATCCAATTCCTACCAATGATGGCATCATATCAATCACGAATTCTGAAACCGACCGGGGGCCCGTTGCATATAGAGTTGCAATCAGTCGCAACCCTAAAAATCATGCGTAACTTGATTTTCAACCAATCAACAGCGCGCATTTGGGACCTGTGATTGATTTTTTTAACGCAACTCTTTTTGCAACGGGCCCGTTAATAAAAAGTTAGCAATGATCGTAGAACATTTTTTCTACGATTGATTCCATTGACTACACTGTACAATCAATCGTAAAAATCAAGCGTACGATCAATCGCTAACCTTTGTGTTACCGGACCCAGGTCGTATACTGAAAGCTTAGACGGAATGGCTTATACCAAGCGAGAGAGGGCGCTTTGGTTATTCATTTGTCGGTTTTCATAAAAATTAGTTCATAATTAGATCTTTAATTACTGGATTTGAATATATTCATATTCTACATAAGCGAAATTCACCCAACAAAATGGCTGAAACATAGTTCAAGGCCAAGCATACTCGTTTTATACACAGAGGATTCAATTTGCTCGCATATATTGAAGCGCTGTGTGATTTTATACGACTTTGTGGTATCTGGGCGTATCACTAGTTTGATCCTTATAATTTATATGATTATTGATCATTATTCCTCTCGGACAAAATCACTAAATTCGCAAGAATATATGGAAGGGATACCATACAATGTCACGCACGTATATGTTTATTCCTACAGAGTTATACTACCTTAAACAGGATTTATTCACCATTACCACTAGTTTTTCCCACTTAAGCTTCTTCAACTGGTCCTTGAAGGTAGACTTGTCAATGGGGCACGATGTCATGATAGCGCAGATAACACACAGACCATGCTCATACATGGATAATGAGTTCTACATTGAGTTAGAATAACATGGTGCTAAGTATACCAACATTGATAAATAAAACATGTATGTCTATCAGGCGAATCAGTGCGGTATTTGCTTGAGCAATTTCTGTCGTGATAAGTCAGTCCACGACTCCTGGCACCCGCTGCAGGTAGAATAACAATCAATCGCAACTCAATTTCCACCCAATCAGAAGAGCGCAGTTGGACCTTGGGTTTGATTTTTATCTATGTTACGTTTAAATGGAAAGGTTTTTATGGAAAGGTTCCCTGCAAGCCCAAATTAAATGTATATAAATATGGAAAGGTGGCATTCACCGATATGTCATGTTTGTTTGCCACTGCTGCACACACAATTTTCATCATCAATATTCGTTTCATGGTTAATTCGCCTTGTGTTCAGAAAACCGGGAACAAAAAAATAATATAAAAAAGGCGTACCGGTATAGGATCACTATATGATTCATGTGTCTTTCCCGATATTGTCCCACGCTACTGTTGAAAAAAAAAATGTTTTATACACCTCACCCCAACTCCGCAAGCCTCGATTTCTTGGAACTGAACTAAACTGAACTAAATCCATCAACGCTAACATTATGGAGGGACGGTGATGTTCTGAGGAGGACCAGTTCATCTTTATGTAAAATAAAATAATTTTAATAAAGTATTGAAATAAGAGGAATTCATGACAGTTTTGCAAAATTCATTATAGAAAAAGATGTTAATGTATTTATTATTGTTTATTATAAGTTGTAACGAAACATGCGACCAACGCTCGCTCGGCTCTTTTGTTAATCTTTCAGTATGTGCACCGATCAATAAAGTCTTGACCCCCTCAAATATTTTGTGTTATTAAGTCACTGCCATTGTATGCACCCCGTATTTGGATTATCTGCTTAAAAGAAATAACTGAGTGGATGGATAGATGATCTTAACTGACAACCGATTAATAAATATGGCACCTTTGTAATACAACAGAAAAGAATGTGGGGGAGGCAAAACGGAAAAAAATAAAAATTGACCTTAGGTGTACTGTTGAGGTTATGGACGCACCTTGATCTGTCGATTTGCTGTACACACATGATTGTCAACTATTCCATGATCAGACTTTTTGACAGTGGTTTGGTGTCAAATACAATTATCATTAGGTTTAGATATACGCCTAGTTCATTTGACACGAGAAGTTGTTGGTATATAGATAGTTGGTTCTGACTATAATATATGCATCAAGGATTTGGAATTACGCTTTTCAAACTGTAATTGACCGCTCTTCGAAATAACTTTCAACTCAATTAGCATGATTAGGCTACTAGGTGACAACATACGATTTTGACAGTTGCAATTACGGTTTGCTTCTGCCCTGCGACGAGCGAAATTTATTCGTATTTCCAAATAATGTAGAAAAATAGGGTGAAAGAAGCAAATCCGTGGACGGTTGGGGGTGGGAGGAGGGGGGGGGGGGGCTAGGGGTTGTGGGAAGGTGCACTGGGGGGGGGGGGGTCTTCATCTCAAATAGAATTGATATGAAATATATTTGGATTGGTTTATTTAACCAAAAAAAAATGCAGTCCAAATGCCCAATTACATCGAAATTACTCGAGAACACCACATATAGTAACTGTAACATAATTTCCAAATATATACAAAATAAACATGCCTGAGATAAATAACATCTAAGGTATTGCAGAATTAATAATCGTTATAATATCATCAACTGCGAACAATTTTATGTTTTCATCTATCATAACATAACCCAACACTGACTATACTCAAACGTTTTGTATGAGTCTCAGAGCATATTTTCAGATTTGTTTAGGATAAAACTTGATTGAATATGAAGATGACGTCATAATGACTTATCCGTGACGTTACATTAGTTCTGCTCTAATGTGGCAGGAAAAAATTGATCTTTTTAAAAGGAATGAACAAGTAAATACAAATGACAGGGCTATCCCCAATACGTAATTGGGATTCGTTGTGGAAATGAGCAATCAAATTGCATTGAAGGTCATTCCGGGCAGGTCGGTGGTGTTTAAAGGATAAATCCCATTTCATCATGAGATTAAAGGTAAAATGTAAGATATTAACCTTAAATTTTTTTTTTTATTGAATTCAATTCTTTGTTTGGGTGCTTGACATAAAGTTTAAAGGGGAGGTTTACTTGGAGGTCGTATGGTCCAGTGGTTAGAACATTGGACTCATAATCGCAAGGTTGTGAGTTCGAATCCCAACTCTGCCATTGTATCCACTTTGATAAAAAGGCCCGAGAGTAATATATGTCGTCTATAAGGTCAGCCACTATGACTGATTAACCTAGACGTAAAATGTTTCCTTGGTAATTGGTTATATACCAGCTTGGCGTTTACCAGCAAAATGCTGTCCTGCCGAGTTCCTATGGGAGTTACCATAAACAGAAACAGAAACAGAAACATAATTTGAAGTCAATGGACAGAATATATAAATAAGAAAAGAGACGTGAAAAGAAAAAAATGAATGAAATCCAAGACGGAATCACAGTAATAAAGAGAAAAACTGTTCCTTCAATAGAACAATACGAATAACAAGATGAAGACAAAATTGAAAATTTAAATAAGAGAGAGAGAGAGAAAGAAGGAGAGTGTGGAGAAGATGAGGAAAGACAGAAGCTGAGGATAATGAAAATTAAAAGAAGGGAAAGGAAAAGAAAAAGAGAACGAAACAGATGAAATAAGAAATGAAAGTAAGGAGAAGCAAATTACGGATATTAGTTTGCTTCTCTGGTTGAAATTGTAGATATAACATTTTAATAAGGTAAACTTTAATGCAATAGTTTTTCATGAAAATCACATGTATGGTGTGAAAAATGAAACATCAAACATAGCGTGACATATTTTTCATCATCTCCAAGAATAAGAAAATATAACCCGATAATCATTCCTGATCTTAGGACGGCAAATCATTTTCAAAGCTAAAAAAAGTGTATTAAAGGAAACCAAAACCCAAGAAGAGAAGCAATCTCATTGGATAGAGTAAAATGAGAGGAACAATTAAAAAAAAGTTTTATCAAAATCGGTTATGAAATAAGCAGGTTATGAACGTTTAAAAAGTCTTGTTGTACTTTATATGGGGATCCTCAAATTGGCAAACGTGCTTCAAAATGGCTGATTTTGTGGACAACTCTCCATTTGTTTTGTACACAAATTTTTTGATTTTCCTCATTATCTTTCAAATTGCATCTTGTCTCCTTCTGCGCACAACATTTGTCATGGGAAAATATAATTCCCAACACATGTGTCAGGAGGAGATAATGTGAAATATGTAAAATAAAGGGGAAAATCTGAAAATTTGATGAAACTTTTTTTTAATTGTTCCTCTCATTTTTTACTCTTTCCAATAAGATTGCTTCTCTTCTTAAGTTTTGGTTTCCTTTTAAAGTGTTGTCACTCCTTCAATATTTCCTCAGATTTTCTGGCCTTGCAGAACATGACCCAGTTGCCACGGCAGGCTTTCTCTTTAATAACCATGGATTCACAATGTACTATTTAAGCGGAAGGAATGTTAGATACAGTTTTTGTATCAAGGTCGTTTTTTGGTTCTGTTTCCCCCTTTTAGTTGAGCGCTTGATTCATATCATCGAGGCGTTTTTGATTTCATAATGAATTCATTATTCACTTTAGGCGTTAATTGAATGCCAAGGCACAAGTATTTACGGACGTATTTGAAAGAGCTAATGGGCATAACAAACCGGGACACAGTCATGACAGTAGGCCAGCCGAGAATATGTTACGGCGATGGTAATAGTTCGATAATGCGTGCAGTTTTTGTATCTTTTATTCCAAGACACTCGCTGACATTGGTTTCTGACAAATTGACGGTGGACTTTCTGCACGAAGAAATAAATTACTTTAAAACTTAAAAAATAAAAGTAGGTTATATGACATAAGGTTTTTACGCAACTAATGCGAAACCACAAACATTCAATCTTCAATAAATTAAAAAAAAGAAAGTAATTTCAGAATAATATAGGGTTTGAAGTACAAATAAGCGCTGTTTTTTAGGAGGATTAAGAAGGCGGAAAAGAAGAAGCAACAGTTTTCTTTTGCTTATTATAAATCACATACCTTTTAAGATCAAACAGGCCTGAATCACATAGTGTATGCTCACACAGAAAAGTATAATCCCCTTTTAAACAGTAACTTTATGCCTATTTATGTGTAAATGTGGGCATTACAAGTTTTTTTTAGGGGGGGGGGGGAGGTTTGTACTTGGTCAAATATTCTAACGTGGATACCTGAATTTCTGTATATTGTATAGTCGTTAAACTACAGTGCGTATAAAAAAAAGTTTACACTTAGAAAAAATTATGTAAAATTATACATTTGTAATATCGTAAAGAATTTTCCACATTTTAACATTGGTACAGATCCATTTAAGCAAATGACGATATAACTGTCGAAAAATATTTTCGCTTGAGTGAGCACCGCTTACTTTTGAAAAGCTAGTGAAAAATGATTTGCGCAGAACTTTGAAATAGTTATGCGAATAAAAATAGACCTTAATCATGAAGAACACGTGGACTGTAGCTAGTAACATTGATTTGAAGATATCTTTTACATTTCTAAACTTGTTTCCTTGCCCAAAACAGTGCATTGCGCCCCACCCCACTCCCCACACACCGAGGCCATCGTGACAATATTTGTATAACACTGAGCTGTGATTTACATGGAATGGCTTAGGTTTGATTTTCATTTTGTTAATCATTGTGAAGCTTGGGAAAAGTTTGGAGAAACAAGTATTACATGAAAAATGAAATGTAAACCCACTTTAAATGATAAAAACTGAAAAAAATGCTGGATATCTTTGATATAAACTTTTGTTCAGATTCAGTTAAGTCCTCAGATCCAGCTGGCACAAAAAGGGTAAAGGTTGTGCTTACTAAGTGTTGACATTTCAATTTGGGTGGCAAAATTGTTTTATTTCAATTGACTAAAAGTGCAAGGGAAATGTATGAGAAATGTTTCGCAGGGTAAGTTTGATTTCGCCCTTTCCCCTTGACACAGCGTGAAAACGAGCATTTTTGCGCAAACAGATTTTTGCGAGCTTTACAAAAATGAACAGTGCTCACCAGTGGCGTAACTACGGGGGGGGGGGGGGCGGGGGCATGGGGGGCACGTGCCCCCCCCCCCCCCAATCGGCTGACCAAAAAAAAAAACGGGTAAAAGGAGAAAAAGAGGGAGAAAGGAAGAGAAACGAAGTGGGAAAGAAAACATTATTGTTCATTATAATGTTATATTATATCATAATTATGTTATGTTATATTACATAAGAAATATTTTTTTTCATAACTTTATAAAATATAATTTGCTCAGGGCCTATGTCTTCATTGTTCCTGGTGCTCGCATTGTCTGTTTACCGAGATATATAATCCTGTTATACTAAAACCTCCCGTTTTCAAGTCAATATACACCAAACTGCCAAATATATTTCCTCGCACTTCGAGTTATTGTTTTATGTGCAATAGTATGCTTCTTTTTCATGACTACTTAAAGTGATTGCCCCATTTTAAGGTCTTGATATAAAACATTTCCTGTCCGTGCTTACGTTCGCAGTAGTGGATTGGTGAAATATGTCTGCTCTCCATGGATTCCTTGAATCAGTCCTTAAATGTCCCTCTTTCTAATCTGAATATCAAAAATTTTCAGCTCGCGCTTCGCGCTCGCATCATTTGGTTAGTGAACTACGTATGGTCTTCGTGAATTTCTACAAACAAGCCTTAAAATGCCCCTCTTCAGGTCTGAATTTCCTTAATTTTCAGCTCGCGCTTCGCGCTCGCAAGATTTGATTAGTGAGATGGGTATGTTAATCATGATTACAAGTGCTTTATGTGCATGTTTAGATGTAATTCTAACAAAATCAGCAAGCGCTTATTGACACTCGCATTAGATGACTATGGTGAGATGTGTATACTCTTAATGGATTCCTAAAATATAGTCCTTAAAATCTTCCTGTTTGGGGGTCAATATTTACAAAAATTTCTGCTCGCGCTTCTCGCTCGCATTGTTTAGCGAGACAGGTACGTATCATGATTACAAAACGTTGATTATAATGTCCCTTTTTACGTCTGAATATCAAAAATTTTAAGCTCGCGCTTCGCGCATGCATGACAAAATCATAAGTAACGCATTCAATGATTATTTCGTTGAATCTGTAAGATATCCTGAACTCCAGAAAGAAAGTCTTTTCACACTCGAATGCAATGAAACAGATAATGTAAGAAAGCATGTTCCTCTTCATGAATTTGATTTTGAAGAAGTTAAAGAAGATGTCATAGCTGATCTTTTATCGAAATTAGACACCAATAAATCAACTGGCGTTGATGACATTAGTAGTTCACAACTAAAAAATGCTAAAACAGAAATAACCCCTCAAATAACAAAATTGATAAATATGCCATTTAACGAGGGAGTTTATCCAGATGAATGGAAAAGTTCTAAAATTTGTCCATTGTTTAAGAAAGGTGAAATTAATTTGATATGCAATTACAGACCAATTGCAATTTTGCCTGTTGTAAGTAAACTGAGAGAAAAGGTTGTTCACAAACAATTATATTCCTTTTTAACCACACATGATATCTTAAGTAAATCACAGTTCGGTTTTAGACCCGGTCATTCGACCTCTGCAGCACTGGGGTCGCTTACAGACCAATGGTTACGCTTCATTGACATTGGGGAAACAATATGTGCGATTTACGTTGATCTAAAACGTGCGTTTGACACTGTCGACACTCAGGTAATGTTGGTCAAATTACGTCGTACTGGATGTTCAGATAAAGTTATTACGTGGTTTAATTCTTATCTCAATGATAGATAAGATAAGATAAGATAAGATAAGATAAGATAAGATATTTATTCGTCTTTCTTTCTGCACATACATTTCATCTTACAAGTATGATTTCACATTCTACAAATGGAAAAAATCAATTAGCCATAAATCATTGTTACAGTAGAAAAAAAGAAACATAGCAAATAACTAAATCGGTAGAACCCAAAGAGTAGCTGTACGAGGCACTCTCTCAGATGAGCAATCTGTTTCGCTAGGAGTACCACAAGGGTCCGTCCTTGGGCCGCTCCTTTTCTTAATTTACATCGACGATTTGGTTCATACCCTGAAATATTGTAGTATTACCATGTACGCAGACGACACTACATTATATGTTCACAGTACGTCTGCACAAGATATTCAATATAAGCTTCAAGATGATATGAGTTCCTTAAAAGAATGGTTAAACGTAAATAAACTAAAACTTAACACGGATAAAACAAAGTTTATGTTAATAGGGACACCCCAAAAGCTATCTAATATTTCTATGGAAAATGTAATTATCAAATTTAATGGAGATGTTATAGAACGGTGTACAACGATAAAATGTCTTGGAGTCATAATTGATCAACACCTATCTTGGTCATACCAAGTTGATAATGTATGTAAAAAGGTGTATGCCAGTCTAAGTATGCTAAGAAGGGTTAGGCCTTATGTTGACCAAAATACCCTCAAGACTCTATACCTATGTTTAGTCCAATCACACCTTGATTATTGCTGTGAAATCTGGGGGTTGCGTTTCAATATGCACACAGATCGTATAATCAAACTTCAAAAAAGAGCGGCTAGATTAATCCTAAAATGTAATTTGTATACCCCCTCAAAAGAAATGTTTCGTGAACTCCAATGGCTCCCCTTCAACGATCGCGTTACCTATTTCAAGTGTATTTTTATGTATAGATGTATTAATGGTCTGTCATTCTATCGTAATGTGTTTACTTTTGCAAGTGATTCTCATTGTTTAAACACTAGATATGCAGCAAAAGATAATTTGATCACCCCAAAAACTCATACCGAAATTTTTAAACACTCTTTATCTTACTCAGCGATTTTACTTTGGAACAACTTGCCATTTAATTTGAAACAGTCAAAATCTCTATCAATCTTTAAAGGAGAATGAAACTCTTGGAGCAAGTTAGCTTTTGTGAAAGCAGAAAAATCTAAGAATAAGATCAACAAAAGTTTGAGTAAAATAGGACTAGCAATAGAAGAGTTATGAGCATTTGAATGTCGAGATCACTAATGCTATGGAGATCCTCCCATTGGCAATGCGACCAACATCTATGATGTCACAGATGAACAACTCTCCCCTTTTGGACACTGAAAATATACCCCAAAACTTCTCTTTTTGCTCATTCTAATCATATGACAAACGATTCATCAATGATATAATGTTGTGAAACCTCTGTACTTGTCCTCTCATAAAGAGAACACCTCACCTTGTGATAGACTCTATAAAAGTGAGAATATAAGTGAAATAAGTACTAAAGTAATGAGGGAGTTGTACGTGTGTGACATCACAGATCTTGGTCGCATTGCCAATTGGAGGATCTACATGGCATTAGTGATCTCAATATTCAAATGCTCATAACTTTCTTATTATTCATTCAATCTTCCTCAAACTTTCAACAATATGTTTCTTTGATTTTTCTCTTTGATATGGATTCAGCTGGTTTTAAGGGTTTCATTCTCCTTTAAACAGAAACTGAAAGTGCATCTTTTTAAATTTTAAATTTTATTTTTGCCTTTTAATTTGAAATCAACTTTTCTATGTCTATCTAATTTATTTTATCTATATACATTGCTTTGTATGTAATTTGTTAATTAGTATCATGTTTTTAAGGATGCCGTATGCTTGCTACTCTGTTTTCTGTTATGATATGAGTTAAGTTATTTAGAGGAATCTTTCTGTGTATATTTCATATGTATTTAAATGTTTTTATCATGTATTCCAGGGCCCCACGGGAGACCAGTTTATTGCTGAGTGGGCTACCCTGGTTAAATATATTGAAATAAATAAATAAATAAAAATGCATTATTTCATCAGTGAGATACATATCTGTTTAATATATGGCACTGTCCTTAAAGTGTGTCTATTAGGTCAGTATACCTGGCAACTGGGCGCGCTTCGCGCGCTCACTTAGTGACTCAAAATTTTTGCTGGTGCCCCCCCCCCAATGCCGTGACCCACGGTACGCCACTGGTGCTCACTCAAGTGTAACATTCTGTCAAAACTTTTACTTTTATTGGATAGATGAGACCGAAACCCAAGAATATATGTGAAAAAATTACCCACATGTTGTATATTTTTAAATTCCCAGGGCTTTTTCAAAGTGTAAACTTTTTTTTGATACGCACTGTATAACTGTGGATATTAATCCATCGGCAATTATCAAAAGTGTTTGGTGGGGAAATAAATCCTAATATCAGGTTGGTTGTGTTAGGTGCGAAAATGTGACAAACATGTAAAAAAATATTTGAAAGAAATCTCTCATGGAGTAACAGAGTAAGTAATTTCATATTTTTATTTTGTGATCACGTGCGAATAGCCATGATAGCTTCTTTCGAATTCTTATGTAACGTAAATTTCATAAATCCCCCTTTTAAATAATTAACGGTGACTGAAATTGCATTCTGATAATTAGGAGTCTAATTCATTCATTATCTTCTTAGATAGTTCCCCAGGGAGTGGAAATTGTGCACTTATCGTGCGGGATTGAAATGAATCCAATGACCGGGGTAATAATATGCTGTAACGCGCTTTGAGCCATTCTGGGAAAAGCACTTATAAAAATTGGCTATTATTATTATTATTATTATTTAATCTTATGGAATTTATATCACATGACCAAGGATAATTGCTCTCAAGTGCCGTAAAAAAAAATGATGTGACGTCAAAAAATCAAAATTATAATAATACATACGCCTTTTCTCCTCTACGGTTGATTTTAAAAAACTTCATCAATGTTCTCCTTTTCTATCCATGTTTCTACTGTTCTTCAAAGTCTTAAATCTCTAAAATTCTAATAGGGTATCAGGGTGAACTTCCCTTTAACACGCACTCTCAAACAAAATAATTCTTTATTCTACAAATAAAACTTCTGCTTCGATTTACTGCGTTACCGGTGGATTGAACACTTGGGCATTAGGCATGGTAAAATGACAAACTCTGTTAGTCCCTATCCTTTGCAATCTCTTCGCATTTACAAATGGAAGGAGTGTAAATTTTTCATACATGCGTGGCCATCAAATTTTAATCAAATTCCAATTGAATTCAAAGTACTATGTGTTTGGCCTTAAAAAAAATGATCCAAAAACAGAAGCAAAAAAACAACAACAACAAACAAACAAAGTGATGTATGCCTCCGTCTCTTTCTGAGCTTTTAAAGATTTTAGAGTGAATTTGTAATATTGCTGAAACTAATTGGGCTACTACTACTACTACTACTACTACTACTACTACTACTACTACTACTACTACTACTACTCCTACTCCTACTCCTACTACTCCTACTCCTCCTCCTCCTCCTATTACTACTACTACTACTACTACTACTACTACTACTATTACTAATACTACTAACTACAACTACTTCTACTAATACTACTACTACTACTACTACTACTACTACTACTACTACTACTACTACTACTACTACTACTACTACTACTACTTCTTCTTCTTCTTCTTCTTCTTCTTCTTCTGCTTCTTCTTCTGCGCCTTCTTCTTCTACTACTACTACTACTACCATACACTTGTACAGAATTGAACCATGTACGTTACAAATCAAAGGTACATAAACACCATACCACAATATCGCTTTATTGCATATCAGTGGTAGATTGCAACATTTTTTAAAAACAAATTTCTCGAAAGCGGGACATTCTTCTCATGTCAGTTGCTCAAATCTTTCTTGACACAATTTCACTTTATGTAAAGTTTTAGAAACAGGAACATTAGTGTACCCAATACGATAATTAAAGCATATTTCTCTTTGAATGTTTGTATTTCACCGATCTACTAATCCAGAGGTGAACAAGTATATCTATACATCTCATTTTGATACCCCCACACAAATTAAAACGGGGAAAAAAGAAATAAAACAATTGATAACCATCGTAATAGCGTATTTTAGCATCCACTTCTCAGACGCTTTTTACAACGCAATAATTCCTTTGAAAATGCAAGTCATATTATATTGGATAGATTAGAGGTCACTTTCGAAAGTTGGTGGACCGGGACAGCACATCGTCTAAAGATTTGGACAGGACTAAAAATTGCACAGATGTCGTTTGTCCAGACCGAGTCCAGGTTGGCACTGTGGTTTTGATTCACCGATTTTCGACAAAGGCAGCATCGTAATGAATCGTTTTTAAAAAATAGAAAATAGAAATAGAAAAAAAATAATTCGCGGCCAAAAGACCGAATTATATATTTTCAGACATAAAAACAAATACACATAAGATTACGACAACATAATGAAGAACAGAAATTAGAAACACAATTACAAAATACATAAAAATAAATAATAATCATATGCCTGAGGTAAATAATATATACATACGTTATTGTGAAATCAATCACCATTGGAATACAATCATTCTATAACCATTTGTTATCTAAAGGTCAAGTCCACCTCATAAAAATGTTGATTTGAATCAGAATATAAAAATCAGACAAGCATAATGCTGAAAATTTTATCAAAATCGGATGTAAAATAAGAAAGTTATGACATTTTAAAGTTTCGCTTATTTTTCACAAAATGCACAATTTAGTCACATGCAAATGAGAGAATCGATGATGTACCTCATCCACTATTTCTTTTGTTTTTTATTGTTTGAATTATACAATATTTCAATGTTTACAGATTTGACGATACGGACCAACTTGACTTAACCATATAATGTTAAACAATGGTAATTCTACACGTTCAGTGAGAAATAAAACTTTGTTTCACAAGACAATGAGGAGAAAATTAGAATATTTCATATTTCATATAATAAGATAAAAAATAAAAAGTGAGTGATGTCATCAGTTCCCTCATTTGCATACCGACCGGGACGGGCATATAATGTGAAATTAAGCAAAGCTTTTAAAAATCATAACTTTCTTATTTTACATCCGATTTTGATGACATTTTCATTGTTATGCTCGTTGCGTTTTTCTCTTTTTATTCAAATAAACATTTTGTTGGGGTGGACTTGTCCTTTAATTCATTATCATAATTAATCTAATATTTCATTATTATCATTTTTATAATTACTATTGATATTATATTACTATCATTGTTGTTATTCACATTATTATCATCAAAAATTAAGTATTGCACATAAGAGAAACAAACGCGCTTTGTACCACACTCATCAAAAATAAAAGGAGATGTTCGTTCATAATTTACCACTGGTTTATAACGAGTTATTATAATAGTAACTGAAAAATAAGGCTATAATTCTGTAGAACGGCTAACAAAATAATGTATTCAAATTCCGGAAGGCTTGGCAATTTAAAAGAAAACTTTTTGTGACTCGTACATTAATTGATATAGCAAACGTGCGTTAATGCAATTTGACAGAGGATAATAAGCGTTAGAGAAACAGCCTGCGAAGACAGTGATTGGTAAAATGTCCTAATATCATCGAATAAGGTATTAGATCGACAAACCGTTAAAGAGAAAACGACATCTAACTGAAACCATCGGAAATCATTTCATATTCATTCGGACAACCAGATAAAAATATTAATAATTAGTTTAAATTAAGGGCGTGGGCGCATTACGTTCTGCGGTTAATTAATGAGGGTATAATAAATCCCAAATTTTAGTTCTCCCGCCTAACACACACTTCCCAGGGGGGGGGGGGGGGCACTCCGAGTATTCCTTTAGTCTACATTTATTATGACCCAATCTTTAGTACATCACTCATCGCACTTTATTACAAACCAAATTAATCGGTCTAATTTACGATTTAATTCCAATAGAAAGCTCGTTGGGTATCGTCCGCCAAAGGCATTCAGGCAGCCAATTACAATATAGTACATTTAAAAACCAATACCACTGGTGCGTTTCGGAGGCTCGGATCGGTACACAGTGCTAATAAATCAGCTCACACTTATTCCAGAGAAGATCTCGTTAAACATACAGTGATGATAAATTACAAATACTGAATGAATGCCACAAAGTCAAGCCAAGATAAGTTGTCAAATGTTATATACCCTTTCCTTAATTGCATATTATATGATCTTATTCTCTGCCAAAATACACCCTATTTCCGCTGGCATAAATCAAAGCGGTGAATCTATTTGTTGGGGGGATAATCTATTGTTTCACCCCGCTTGAATAGTATGACGTCACGGATTTAAGTCAATGTCTATTTTTTTTTAATTTACTTTTATTTGGGGCACAGGTCAGGGTGAACCTTCCAACCTCTTCTTTACATTTTTTAAATGACTTTTACATTCTGAAACTCCTATTTTTTAGAAAAGACATAAAAAATCAATATATGCAGCTATCATACACCCATTAGCACATAAATGTTGATAAGCGATGCTATATATTACACCTATTATGATGTTATTGCTCTTTTATTTTAATCATTTCAAGATTATGAATTCTTGATTATTTCGTCGTTGATATCCGGAAATACGGAACATTGGTTTTTTCTTTGCGTCACGTCATTACATGCTCTTCCAAGCCGTCTCGCATTCCATAGCCTTCTTCCTGTTTCGTTATCTTGCTCATTAATTTCTGTCATACTGTTTTGATTTCCAAGAATTAATTTGGTATCATTGAAGAAATGCGTACTTGAATGGTAAACAAGACCATGCTCAAATAATTAATTTACTATCTCGTAAAAAAAGTGGTACAGTGAAAAAAATGGACATCCATCTTGCTTTACAGTGAAAATTCTCATGGCAAGAAATGCCGCCATGTTGTTATTGGGTAAAATTTGACTCTGTTATGTTTAATAGATAATCAATCCCATTAAAACAAAACTTATTTCTTTCGATTTACGGACAAAATATGACACGAATCCAAACCAATATTGGATATACATTATTTATCAATTGAGATGATGTTAGATACAATACAATTATACAAGTGAAGCGTTGTGGCCCATTGGATAAGTCTTCTGACTTTGAAACAGAGGGTCGTGGGTTCGAATCTCAGCCATGGCGTAATTTCCTTCAGCAATAAATTTTAATCCACGTTGTGCTGCACTCGACCCAGGTGAGGTGAATGGGTACCCGGCATGAATGCATGAGCGCTGAAAGGCAGCTCGAGCTGAAGTCGGGGTAATAATAATAATAACAACGCGCCTCGGAATAGAATATTTCTAGATAGATGGCGCTATATAAATGCCTGTTATTATTATTATTAATTATGAAATACGAATAAAATCATTTTCTGCACACTATCATTATATTACTTGATATTCACACGTTGAATACACATCATGATATTTGAATACATGTAAGCTCTCTGCTTTTGGTATATTATTTAATACGATAATGGCCGACAGAAATGAAATGAAATTGCTTTTATGGATGCTTTCTCATCTCAGATTAATCCAATTTTATCGTGTGTGGTTTTTTTACGGATAGGTGACCAAGCGTTGACCCATAGTTAGCTAATATTTGTAATATATTCATTAAAATAAATTATGTACATTGGGTCCACTACGAGCTTCGTGCATGAGAGGTATACAAATCAAGTTATTGTTTCAACCACGTAGGGTAACTCGGTTATTTTTGCCAAGGATAATGCTATGAGCAGTAGCGATAGAGTCAAGATTTTTAGGGAAGTAGTCGTGGTTTTTGAGGCAAAACTTACAATTGTTACCACAACAGTCATTTATACTTAAAGCCAAATTCAATTTTGATAAGAAAACAAGTGTACAGATAATTTGCCATTGCTCGCCATTTAACTCCATACGAGGCATCAAAACACAGAGGCAATATGCCTAAATAAAATAAAAGGTAATGAACATCAACACAATCTGAATAATGTCGTGAGACCCCGGGGGGCGGGGGGGGGGGGGCACTCAGTATATAATGCATAGTGGGTATGTGCCGCGGAGGGGACCCCCATTTTTACACTCAAATTTCCGATCCAAGGCATAGCATTTTTGTCTTATTGAGAAAAAGAACAAAGAAAGCCGTTCCAAGGCATAGCATTTTCTTCTTATCGAGAAAAAAGGAAGACAGAAATCCGCTCCAAAGCGTCGCATATTTTTCGTTACGCCGTTCCGGTCGCATTGAAGCTGCAATTTTGGTGAAAAGCGGCCGAGAGCGCTGTCCGACCATCGCCTCTGCGCGAGCGCACTCGGCGGCCGTGCCGCCGGGCTAGCTGCATCATGCACGCATGCCCGTTCCATAGGGATGCATACAAGCTCACACGCTGGCGATCCGTTCCAAGGACCCCCGTTTTTACAAACATTTGTCGTTCCGAAGCCCGTTCCGAGGACCCTCCTTTTTACAATAAGCCCGCTCCAAGGCCCCCGTTTTTTGTCTCGCCCGCGGCACACCCCTACCACTTTTTTGGTCGAGTGCCCCCCCCCCCGGCGTGAGACATAACAGAAAACTACATATGCATTAGAACTGTGGCGTACCATTAAAGTCACTGAAAGATATGGTCACGTGAACACCAGGAGGGTAGTAACTCCCCCCTGAGGCTGTTGATCACGTGACCCACCCGCGGGATAGTAGTTCCAACGGGTATTTCCCCTAAATCTTGGTAATTAACATCTTTGGAGCATATACTTTGATTGGTGATCTGCCAGGTTTCAAACAATTTGTTTCTTAACAAAACCTTCTATTTGTATAAGGCTATCCTTTCATGCTCCTCCTTATCATTTACGTGTAACAACCAAAATTAGACACATGACGTTCTATGCTGCCTGCCCCTACATCATACCCAACCTCCAAGCCATATTGCAGGCCTAGTCATTTAAATACCCGGACAGCGGTCTTCCTTAAGTCTGAAAATACATATGACATTTATATACATATATCCATACTATGATTGTCTCCCAACCATGTTGTATCTGTGCATGCCTTCTTGATAAACGATGTGATTGCCCGCCCAACCTTCCAACCTTATGCAGGCAAAAGAGTTACCTTCAGATTTCCCGTGCTCCAAATTTCCAACATAAAATCAGAATCTCTCCCAACATCCCAACCTCACAACCATGCTGACATAATTTTTCCCAACCTCCCAACCATAATGTAATGTCTCACAGGAGCATCGTAAATCGTGATACACAAAATTTCCTAAACATTTTCCATGCTCTTAATTTGCATCATAGAACTCTAGGACTCGATGTCTCTCCAAACCTCCCAACCATGCTGACATACTGACATAATTCAGCCCAGCCTCCCAGCCATAATGTAAAATCTCACAGGAATATTATAAATCCTGAAACCCAAAATTTCCTAAACATTTTCCATGCTCCTAATTCCATCAAAAAGACTCAAATCTCAATGTCGCTCCCAACCTCCCAACCATGCTGACCTTCTGCCGTAATTCTGCCCAGCCTCCCAACCATAATGTAATGTCTCACAGGAATATCATAATTCGTGATACACAAAATTTCCTAAACACTTCCCATGCTCTTAATTGTCATTTAATACTCTGAAAAGTCAATGTCTCTCCCAACCTCCCAACCATGCTGACATACTGTCGTAATTTTGTCCAGCCTCAAGGCGGCAACCATAATGTAATGTCTCACAGGAATATCATAAATCGTGATACACAAAATTCCTAGACATGGCTATTCTCAACAGTAACTCAGCTCTAAGTATAAACTAGTCAGTTGGTATGGTAACACACAACAATCATTTATTGTTACACTGAACTGCCTCACAATCATGCAGTCCCTACACGCGTTTACTTTGTGTGGCTAAATTTTATACTGACGTCAGGTCCTCCCCACCCGATATCATAAAAAAGTACCTAGGGTGGGAGGGGAGGAAAACTTGTTGCCTCGATGGAATTTCAAACTACAATGGCTTTATACGTGCACACGTTACTATAGAGCCGGGGTAATAGTATGCCGCGCTTAGAATCATTTGTATTAAGCGCTATATAAATGTTGCATATTATTACAATGCGAGTACCCCGCTGTGATAAATTCATATGATATCCAACTAGTGATCACATGTACGTTCTGAATCGATTTTAACTATTTACATAGTTTAGCGCCTGACTTATTCTTCAATAAAGCTAACACTCGTCTCTCTCAAAATTTTACTGAGTTGCAGAATTTGCAGAGAATCCGTGAGAAATAATTGCAAAATAACGCACTCTTAAAAAGGTTGTGCAATAAAGGCCAATTTCTAACCATCACTGGACAACATACTGTCAACACAACTATTGGTTAAAATCTGTCCAAATTGGGTAATAAAAACTAATAGTTGGGTAATAAATTTGCTCAATTATTGGATAATAATTGCCCAGAATATATGTATATATTTTACCAATATACATTACACAACACAGTGGACAGTATGTTGCCCAACATTTTCAGTGTGCACATTTCAAGCCAACAATAATGTTAGCATATCACTGATCATGAAATAATATCAATCAAGCGAACTGTTCTTAAAAAAAATGAAATCTACTCGCGGAGAGATGTTTCCTTCCGAAAATCGCCCAAAATTGAATGTACGTGGGCACGTCTGTAAACCGTGGAAAAGGAACTTTTGCTAACCATTATCTGTTCACAATAAACATTTATATCTAGATGCTCCGTTTTTTTTAAAATTTCGTTAGAACCCAATTTGCGGTAATTGCTAAAACTACTCTGAGAGTTAAAGCATATAAAAAAGGTAAATTAAACCTTGGATCTTGAATACAACACTAATTTATGTTGAAGGAGAAAAAAACCCAGAGTGTGCTGTTAAATAATGTGTGCTGAACTTACAACCATAACTGGTGTGAAATATTTTGTACTCGTCTATAGATTTGGTTGATTTTAAGACCACTCTTTCCGTATGAAGTTTTTTTTTGCAGTAAAGAGAGAATTATAAAAGTTAATACAAATGCATGTAACTAATGAACGTATCAATTCTGTCGTATATTTTCCAATACCTGATATGGATCGGGCCGGCAAGACATAATTACATAAATCAGTGAATTTCGAGATCTTATACGACTATACTTCAAATTTATGGGGAAAGAATATGGCAAAAACTGACAGAGAATATTATGAACAGTCAGATAGATGGTCTGAAGTTTGAATTATATCTCCCTCGTGAGTCGTCGAGAAGGCAGGTGAATTATATTCATCAATTATGAAAGTTTAATCTGGATGAAAGAATCAACGTTCACATCAAAATGTAAGCATGCCACCGGGGATAACGGTGTCTAGCATAAAATATTACATTTTCTTTCCTTGAAAAGAAGCAGTGGGATACAAAAAAAATGTTGCGAAATTAATTAGGAATTTCCGTAATCATATAAAATGACTTTATAAGACGATGGTATTGGTAACAGTTGCGTAAATTTCGTCCAAAATTTGACAGGACAGAACATTGCGCATGAGGATTTTTTCCTTTAAAAGTCCACGAGGGCCGAAGCGAGCGAGCAAAAAATACCTTTTTTAAATGGAAATAAATTTTTGTGACATAATTCAACAAACTATGAGAACAAAAAATCATATCTTACCCTTTCTCTTTTACTAACGTTGTTATTCTTCTCCGTTTCCCCCCCACTCCGTCGGTCGTGGAATTTTATGTTGGGGGGGGGGGGGCAGTCATATTTAAGCCGGTGATTACTAATTGACATGACGAACACTGATTTGTGGGGGGAAAGCTATATATAAACTATCATGCTGTGACCAGCTGAAACTTTATCATGCTGGCTGATGTGAAATGCTGTCTCTGTCTGATATGATAAAACATACTCTTTCACCCCTTTATTCTTCTTTTTCTTCTCTATTCTGTCCCTTGCTCTCTCTCTCTCTCTCTACCCCTCTCTCTCTCTCTCTACCTCATATCTTTCTCTTTGTTTTCAGTGCCAGTCTTAACATCTCTCATCCTTGCAATGTTTCCTTTCAATCGATACAATGGTATATCTATCATTCTTCTACTCATTCATCTTTTCATTTTTGTTCTCTCTCTCTCCCCTTCTGAGCCTATCTCTCTTCTGTCTCATCTTCTTCTATTTCTCTCCCGTTACAGTATTAATATGTCTCATTCCTATACTTTGTCCAGTCAGTCAGAACAGTGGTCCATCCATTATTCATTCACTCATTCGTCATTCCATCAAGCCTTTTTTTTTGGGGGGGGGGATGGGGTGGTCCATTTTATAATAAGAAAATGGATGAGGGAGAGAGATAGGTCTGGAGAGACACACAGAGAAAGAAGGGAGAGAAATGGGAAGGGGGAGACAAACATGGAAAGGGGTAGGGATAGATTGGGAGAGGGAAAGAGATGGGGAGGGTACAGGGGAAGAGTGGAAACAGATAAAAGGTGGGTCAGTGAGAACATAAAATTATCTTTTTAAGAATATTTGTGTGAATCACTTTCAACTTTTCAGCTCTTTTTTTGATACACCCTGTGGCTGTGAATCCTGCAATGTACATACTCAGACAATGACCTAATGATAGGCTCAATGTCGGTATCGTAAGAAGAACTCAACGTATTTTTCTTCTCAAGAAGAAGAGGAAGCTTTTAGCCTTAATTTTGCGTCAAAATGAAACGAACCGACAAGGAAGGTAAATTGAAAATGGAGGGAAAATGAAATGGGAAATTTCGGTCGAAATGAGCCATGGAAAATTGATCAATTTTTAGATCATCACGGAGATCGGTGGTAGGAGAATAAGATAATGGATTGGTGGTAAACGTGGGAGGAAAAATACGAGGAGGATCTTAAAAAAAAACACAGATTTGATAAACTATTTTAATGTTTCATTTCTAATTCCCACTTTGATTTAAAGCAATTAATAACGTTTGTCGTATTATCGCGACTATTTCACGCACTTTTTCTCCGTTATCATTTTTTGCCCAAATTCGTTTATCAAAATGCTAAAAATAATGAACATAATGAAATATCGAACAAGTTCAAATTTATTAGAAATTATTTTTTCTCCATTATAAAACGCTATGATTCGTGCTAAGGGGCACTGGTTTATGGATTGATCAGGTATTTTTGGAGAAAAAAAAAATATCGCTGAAGTTTCAAATCAATATGTTGTATAAATATTGACAAGTTGTTTATTTTGTTTTTACTCTGTAATGTAACAAATCGTTGCTATCCTTTAAATGAATGAATGAAATGGGTAGGAGGAAGAGGAGGGACGGGGGAGGGGGGGGGGGTAAGAATGTGACGTGATTTAAATCAGTCTGTCACTTGCTAGTATTTTCCTGTGTAATTCATCCAATCAAAATGTATCATCGACCAGCCAGAGGTGAATAACATGATCAAGAGACACGGAGGCGTAGGTCGTGCTATCTACATGGGATAAGCAATACACCGTCACACCAACGAAGCCGACACCCAAACGAGCGATGGTAAGACATTCAAGATATCGTAAGAATTTTGATCGGTCTAGATTGGGGTTTGTGTGTGTGACTGTAACGCTAAGATTGTCTTATAAGAATTTTAGGTAGAAAGGGGTAATCAAAGACATCGGTAGGGGAGAGGGGGGGGGGGGGGCTAAAACTAGGATCTTACTGAATCCATGGGACATGGGTAAAACGGAAAGGGGAGGTAGGAGAGAGAGAGAGAGAGATGGGGGAGGGGCAGACAGACAGACAGACAGAGAGAAACAGAGGGGAGAGACAGATAGAGAGATAGGGAGAAATTGATAAATATAGATGAACAGAGAGATGGAGAGAGAGGGGGCGCAAAGAGAGAGGGTCGTGGTCACTCAGTGTATGTGAACAATCAGAACATATATATATATATATATATTTACTGAATTTAAGTACTTTTTTTACGACCTAGGCCTATATTTTCGATTCATTATTTTTAAGCTCTTCAATCCCAAATGGCTGTTATTTAATCACTAAACCTACTCCAAATTGGCAAAACGAATATTTCTATTTTGGGAACATCCTCTTTGCTCCCTATCATATAATTCCATGTGATACATGGGCAAAATAATATTTACCAATCACTCAATTGATTAAGCCCTGCTCGAGAAAGAGCCTTTCCTGGAATACTGGAATAAGAAGGATGCCATTGATCTGATGATGGTTGGTGCACCGTCGATTCTTCGTAATCGGATAATATTGATCCTTCCACTTAAAGATACTTTTAGATTGAAATTAACCACAAACTCTCTTGGAACGCTATCATCCTATCATGTTCCGGTACAAGAATGCCTATCTAAGGGAATGAAGGCCTATGCTCATATACGTGGGAAGTCGATGTATATGGAGGGAGTTGAGCACTCTGTCTTAGTGGTGGAATGCGAAAGAAAAGAAGGAGCAAGTTTAAGTGAAAAAAATGATAAACATAGTTGGATCAAGGAAGATGAGAAAGAGAGGGGGAGATAGAGAGATAGAGAGAGAGAGAGAGAGAGAGAGAGAGAGAGAGAGAGAGAGAGAGTGCACAAAAGAGGAAGGAGAGGATGAGGGGGTGGCAGTGGGTAGGAGAGAAATACCAAAATATAATATAGATGGGGGCACGTAACCCCCCCCCTCCGGGATCATCGCCAATGCTAGGATTTATGACGTAAGAGACAGAGAGGGTTAACGAAATGACATTATTTTGTTAAAAAAGAAAGAGATAATGTTGGTAAAGGGAGATCCCCCATCAAAGAAAAACAATTAAATAAATTAATAATCAAGTACAAAAAAAATTGAAGTAACGATTTTTTTTTTCAACTGCGATATTAGAAAAGCATTTGCTTCAACATTGAAAACTCCCCGGCTGTTGTTATCTTGACTTGCCTATTAATATTCGCTCAGTCTGAGTGCAATACTTGAATACATTGTACTATTAGCATGTTACTTTCATGTGCACTGGCCTTTTCAACAAGCCTGAGTTGTGTATCTCCATGTTAAAGCATCGCTTTAATATGCAATCATTCATATTAGATCTTCGACCATTAATGTTGTCAGAATCAAAGGACATGTAATGTTCCTATCAGAGTCGATATTGATTGGTAATTGATGAGAAAATAACCTTTTTTCGAGGACACCATAATGAAACCCCACTACACGGTTAATAATTCAATCAAACATGACAAATTGGAATCTACCACCTAAATCATTGGAAAATAGGAATATTGAAGTATTCGGAAAGGCAGGTAGAGGAGGAGGAGAAGAAGAAGAAGAAGGAGGAGAAGAAGAAGAAGAAAAAGAAGAGGAAGAATAAGAGGAGGAAGAAGGAGAAGAAGAATACAAAAAGAAAAAGAAGAAGAGTGAGGAGAAGAAGAAGAAAAAGACTTTTTTGACTTTTCAGAGTAAAACTTTATTTACAATCAAAATTTTACAAATAAAAAACATGTAATCAATGATGCACTTTACACTTACAGTGACCGTATTTAAGAAGAAGAAGAAAACGAAATAGAAATAAGAAAAAGAAGAAGAAGACACGAAGAAAGTGGAGAGATAGAGAAAGAGGGAGAGAGAGGGGAAGGAAGGATAGGGGAGGAAAATATTGGCTAGCTGGATTTCCTAAAGCGCACAATAAAATTCAGTGTCGCATTGCATATATTTATGTACGAAACCACATTCCGCGCTGCCGGATGCGAAATCTGCATTAGATATGATATTCGTATTGGGGGGTATCTTTGCTATCAACGACCGCCTAAGAACAAACGCGTCTTAGAAAGTGGTGCCATTTAATCGATTTATGAAAAATAAAGTCGGGCAGATTTCAGCCTCGATCGTCTTTGAGTGGCTGGCAAAAGATGAAAATGTTGTTATTGATTATATCACCTTTTCACCGTACGGGCGGCTATGGCAATAAGAAGATTCTGAGAAGTACGAAAGTGCTGAGTTGATTTTGCTTACTTGATGTTGAACCGACTGGTTTTTCATGCAAAGTTCCCTTCAAGTACAGCAAGGAAATAGTTGCAGGGAGTCCATTGTTGCAACAGGATGGAATAGAATCATACATGTATAAACTTATGAATGTATTATTTAGAAGAGGAAGTTAATGATAATAATAATAATAATAATAAAGAATTTCGGATGCCATGTTCCCCAATTCCATGTCTGCTCCTTATATGAGCAGGCATATACATACAGGTGGAATGCATTCTCATCATTACTATTATTATTATCATTATTATAATTATTATTTATTATTATTATTACACTTACGGACCACTATACTGTATACGACTCGCATTCTTTTATATACTGTATACTCGATGAATGGTTGGTCTAGTATCCGAATGCTACACACAATAGTAAGTTCAATACTTTTGAGTCTTACCTGAAGACTTTTCTGTTCCCCACTCCAACATTATTGTAAGAATAACTCAATTGTAGCATTACTAGGACAGTACTTGAACTGAATGATGATCCTAAGCACTGTTTGAAGACATTGAAATTTGTGAGATATTCCTATTTTTGAGCAAGCGCCATGAGCGCCCAGCTGAGGCGGATACCGGCGCTATACAAGAACCCATCATCATCATCATCAACACCATGTTGAACATTACTAATGAATGATGGCATTAATATTGATGGTAATAATAATCATCATCATAACAATGATAATGGTGATGATAAAACAACAACAAGTACAACAACAATAATAATATTAATAATGATAATATATATTATAATGTTAAGAAATATAGATATACGTTGAAAATAAAAAAAATGTAATGATAATACAAAACAAAGAAGATAATGATTAGAATACAAGTTTAAAAAAATGAAAAGTTAGATATGAGCATTATTATTTGATCTATCATATCCATAGCTTTTTTTAAAGCATACTGCCTTATATCAAGTGTCTAATGAAGAACGAAATAGGTCAACTGGTCAAATTGGTACGGGCATTCAGAAAACGCTCTAGTATCTTTAAGAGCCAGCGAACCCTATCGGCGCACTTGAGAAGCAGTATCTTGCAACATGAAGTAACGCTCGAAAGATCCTCTGATTTGTAAAAGAAGTCATATCATCGAAGTATGTCTAAGGGGCGAATCGCTTACGCTTTCATAGAGAAGTCAGTCTTTAATGTGCGGCCCCACAGCATCAGAATGATGTATAGAAATACGACAGGTAATTTGCCAATGGCAAACACATTAATAGAAACTCCCGACTTGAATATTGGAATGACACCACTTGAAATTTATGGGGAGTAGTTGTGGTATATTATTATGTTTATAAGAAAGTTAAGTAGGAAAATGTCTAAATAAAACACGATATTATGATACGAATGATAATTATGATCCCTAACATAAGGGGCAAGGGCCTATTATCAAGCACATTCGTCACTGTTGATATGGCAAATAGTTCTATATTCTTTAGACAAATGTTCATCTCTCTTCATCTCTTTCTTTATCTTTGTCTGTCTCTCCTCTCCTCTCTGTGTTTCTCTCTCTCTCTCTGTCTCCTTCTCCCTTGCTATATAATTGCTCTTTGTCTGATGTTTTTTTTTCTAAACCTACCCTCAACGGGAAATTTAAATGTTTTTTGGGGGGAATGAACGAATAAATGAATATGAAAATTCTATTTTTTTAATATACAAATGCAAAAAATTATGAATAAAATACTAAATAAATAAATTAAATATAAATGATATATTTAGTAAACGATTAGAAAATAAATATTGTAAAAGAAAGAAAATACCTGTCATCAAGGCATACCTAATAGTCTAATATTATTGATTAATATTAAAAAAACGTCGAACAGTTTTCCTTATGTGATTACTGTCCGCAACCACTAGACCGGCAATTCATTTCTATATCATCCGACATGATCATTGGAGGGCAAAATGGAAATATTCAAAGAGATTACAAAGCGAGACATAGACCTATATAAAAGCTCATCTTTTGAGCTTAGAGGTCAAAGCCCTGGGACAAACAGTTCCAGCCTACCGAGTGGCAATGTGATATACTAGCTTATTAGCAATAACTGGTATTAAGGTTTCAATTTCATTGAGTCTTTTCTGTATAAAATGATTACGGCGCCGGGAACGTGTTTCATAAAGGTCATTGACCTTTAACGGGTCAGTGCTATCGAAGCCAATGTCGCGGTTGAAAGAATACAGATAGTCAGGAAAAGCCTTGCGGAATATACTCAGTTTCATCACATAGCTTTTACCCGCCTTAGTACAGTAATAACCAAATTTCTGCCAGAGATGGGCATGTAAATAGACAATTTCACAAGACCATCGGGGTCCGCTAGATGGAAATTATATTGATAGATTCAATGCATTATTGGTCATACTGGTAGAACGCTAAACACAAAATTGCATGACATGAAGACAGCTCGCCTACCTTTAAATGACCCTTGGTAAACTCTAAGCATTTATGGCCTTACATGATACCCTCGGTCAAGCACTTGGCTATATTGACTTTAGTTCCATCCTTTCCCACTCTATATTTTCATTACATTCAAATATTATTTTTATTTTCCCCACCCTCCTATCTCTGTGACTCCATTCTATTTCTCACTTTCTCCCTTGATATCTTTATTCGGATCCCATCTACATAATTATCCATGATACCTATGTTTTCGTTTCCATTCCTTGCTTTACTTATTTTCAACCGCGTAGAGATGATGTGAAAATGTAGGATCCAAATAAGGGGCGGTGCCTGTCCCTATTGTTTTTCAAGCTGCTTCAATGGTGTGAATGAAAAAAAAAGAGAGAACAAGGAAAACGAGTAAAATATAAAGGAACGAAGGAGAAAGACGATTATCCCAAAGAGAGGTCGTGTATTAATACCCATATTGTTTGACTGATGAACGAAATGACGTCACTTTTTAGTCGCATTGCCGCCCAGTATCCAAATCATCCCTTCTCAGGCTAAAATGACAAATGGCCATCTTGTATACCGCAGTTCAGCATATCAAATTTTCCATAACAAATGGCTGAGCCTGAACCAATAGTTATACCAGAAAATAAATGAATAAACAAACCTAGTATGCGTGTTTGCGTTTTCGTATTACGAACTAATACAACCATGACTAGGCGATATTAATAAAAAAAAAAAAAAAACGCACATTTCCCCCAGAACCTTGTTGATTTTCAGAGTTATCATTTCGTCTGAAAAAAAAGTGTCAACTGAACTACAGATATGAAAACAGCATGGGCATTATCGACGTTATGTAATGTAGTAGATAAACGTGTGCATGAATCAGATGTATAATTTATGAATCAGAAGTATAGTTTAGTCACATTCATTTTAAATAGTAATCTCTAATAGTATAATATGTTCGAATAAATATTTGAATAAGGAAATAAAACATCTGAAGTCTTTGTCTTTATTGGAAATAAATCGTCCACCCTCCCTCCACACACACTGATGACAGTCCCCAAAAGACCAGGTAGGTCTATACGACAGTACGAAGCAGAACAAAAAACTATATAGCTCTACCCGTGATGTCGACAGGAACGTCAATACCACATGTAAACATGACTTTTTTTTTTTTGTCTCACTTTTCAAGCAATCGTGTTGTTGTTATTGGTTTCATTTGAAATTCAAATGATTCAATGTTGTAAGGCTGTTATTTATTTAACGAAAGAAATTAACCGTTTTTATTATAAATTTAAAATTGCGTTGTCCGCAGTGCGCACAAGCCCATCGGTAACAAACCAATAGCACCTGTCTGTTCGAATGTAGAGGACGTTGCTATGTTGGGCAGGCGAGCCCGTCTGTGCTACCTTCAAACCCCTTCCCTAGTTATGAATGATAATACTAACGATGTCGACTAAGTGTCGATAAAACAATGATAGAGCCTAGTTGTCAATAATATCCAGGAAAGGTCTGTTGATCTGCATATGACTCTGTAATCCCTGATGACATCGTTGTCACAGACCAGTTGCAGATTTGGGTTCCATGACATCTGCTCCAACAGCAGTTGCTAATGAAATGTCACACACACACACCCACACACCCACACACACCCTCGCACACCATCACACACATTTTTTTTTAAACACAAGTGCACACCTAGTTACCAATAATGCATTATAGCATTTCCATTTATTTGAAAGCAGGATAAAAGAGCGTTGTAGATTAAATGCCTTGCTCACGGGCATAAGTGCTGCGGCCGGGATCGAACCCGGACTTTCCATGTATAGCCTTAGACCATTAGGCCACGGCACCTCCACACCTCCACACACACACACACACCCAAATATCACAACCCTAACCCTCCCCTTCAGCTAAAAGCAAAAAAAAAAATAATAATTAGAGGAGGAGCAATTGTGGTAAGAGCAAATTGCCTCTTTGCTCATATTGGCATGGTTCATGGTGCTCGAAGGTCATTGAAATTGGGGGATGGACACGGTGTTCTACCGAACATTCTGTTGGCAGAGCTGTTATATATTCCGACTGATAATGATCTCGATGTGGTTTACAAATATAGAGTAGTTATTGAATCTGGGAAAACTTATGGGGCAAACTTATGTCATGGGGTTCACCACTGGAACTCATCATGCGATTCATGCCCATGATGTGACAACGACACGAGGGTCGCTATTCAAAACATATATATACAAATTATATAAATATATATATATATATATACATATATATATATATATAAAGAAATGAATAAAAAACATTGGTAGGCGCAGCTTAAATCAAGGCTATATACCTCAATGTGGCACACGGATATAGAGTAGTTGTGGCGTGCACCTGTAATCCAAGCTGTGGGGAAGTTACAAATTGATGCAGAGGTTCGAGATTCGAGCCCTGGTCATGTCTTTCGGATGGTGACGTTAAAGGTCGGTCCCAGACGAAAATTATCATATCTGATTGATACACGTCTGACAAAAACTCAAACACACACACACACACACACGCTCTTCATTAATTTCTGTCACAATATATTTAAATAAAAAGAGTTGCCAAAGCTGTTGTACATGTATAATTTATCATATATATACTGTATATAAAACACGACGGTTGTCATTCATGATACAACACAAGATTACTATGATTCATCATGTGATATTTCACCCTTTCCCTTTAGATCATGAACTGGAGATTGCTTATAACTACAATGAGAGAGTAAATGAAACTGGGGTTACACATAGGACTATGTAATATCAGTGACCATCAATGGAATTATTGATAAAAAGAGACCATGACCATGGTGGAACAGTCACACCAACGAAACTTACTCCAAACCGACCGACATAACGTAATTGCCTTGATGCTGATCTTATAAAGTCGGTTTTGGTGGTGTGACTGTCCATGGTTTGCCAACTGTCAACCGCCAATGAATTAACCATAGTTTGTTCATCGGCATACCAGTTGGACCTTCTATTGACAATAATTGCATAAAGATCGAACTTACCAAAGACCCCTGAAAGACATCATTGTCAAAGACCATGAACTCTGGGATATCCTCCAGCTCTTCCCCGCGATGGTCCTCCGAAATCGAAGACTTCTGCGTCTCGGACAGCGATGACTTCGCAAAGGATCTCTTGGGCGAGGTCTTGGCCTGGTTCGATCTCTGTTTGGCCACCTCTTTCTGCTTCTTCAAGGATTCCAAGCGAAACATGGTTGCGGGTGTTCTTACGGTAAACCTTGATAATTCCGAGAGTTTCCTGTAGGTAATATTTTAATCCTGGCTCCAAGACAATTTGTTTTTCATCTAGTTATAGGCTGTCGATAATTTAACACTAAATCTTACTCACAAATATATCCGACAGATTTTATCTCTTTATCATCGAATACTAATGTTCGAAAGATCACACATTTGAAAAAAAGAAATGTCTTCCTGTTCATGAGAAGCTGTATCTTTTTGAGTTGGCGGATCACTCTATCAATGTTTGTAGAGAGGACAATGTTGATTCGCCCTACGGAAACACACACAATCAGGTATCAATGTCAAGCTCATTATCAAATACATTCCTCTATACTGCTCAATAAACCCATGTGTTTTACATCATTGGATGTCAAATGCATAACAGACGGTCGGCACACATGTCCATGACTTCCACATAACCAAACCGACAGTCGACGAGTTTATTTTCAGACATTCCAAAAGTCAGAAAGTTTCGCTGTAGTCGTGTATTGGCTTGACTGTGGCCGTTCATGTCCCACAAAATCAATGTCGAATGTAGTTCATCGTTAATCATTTGCTGGGGGTTCCGAATCAATGTAGCACAACTGTAGCACTTCACACACTCTTAAATTCCATGTCAAGAATGTTTATTGGTTTTGTCAATCAAATATCATCGCTCCCAGAGGGAAAATGAAAGTTCTCTCATCATGGAGGGGTTATGACAGTCAAGGTTCAGATACACGACAGTAATGACTAGGTACAAAATGTAACGCGGAAAGCAAAACACGAGTATACCGCTTCACGGAATGCAATTCTCATGCAAAATTCATGTGAGCAAAGCTTAGTGTAACAATGCTTTTTCAATCGCCAATAATCTCGACAATAGGCTTCAGAAAATTCAGGCACTGATTTTCATCCAAATAAATCAAAACCAATTAAATCGTATCCCCAATTGAAAGATGATGACCAATTGCACTTTTCCTCTTGAGGTGTTCGCGGGAATGGTTTGAGGCAAAATGACAAGCAGAATAACTGACCACACGGTTAATTGTTCATCCTTTGAGATATACAGAACAAACAAAATGCAACATGCTTCGTCAATATAAATCAGAATGGTATAATGCGATGCTTACAATGAACAAGAAAGAATTATCAGATGTCCCTTTTGTCGGGGGCATGAGAATGATACCAAAGTGCTCCTCCTTTTGAATTCACTTTGCGTGAACGTGATGACACAAGCTTTCCACTCCTCAAGAAATGCGACAAAAATGCAACACATTGACCGATGGACGTTTCCAGCGTGGCGGGTGTTCATAAACGCCCCCTTTCTCTTCCAGAATCTATCCAGCGCACAAGTTTGTTAAAGTCAATGGGCACTAATTTACGTATCAACGGGAAGTAACAACTGCATTTGAACATGAAACGGATCTCAGGTAGATAGTGAGACTTCGAATAGCAATAGTGATAGAGGCATGAACGTTTTGAACAAGAGTAAACAACGAATGAGACAACGCGCGTTTTGATGTATCGCAAACAGACAACTAGGTTTTGAAATAGTAATGCTCGATATGTACACAATCCCCTTTCACCTCCCCCCCTCTGCGGTTCCTTACTCTTTCTTTCTATGTTTTTCTATCTCTTTCTTTCTCTCTCCTTCCCCTTCCTATCCCTCCCCCTCCCACTTCCTCCATTCATTCCTCTCTCTGTTTCTTTTCCCCTTCCCTTCCTGTCCCCTCCCCTCTTACCTATTACCCTCTAATCTACACATCACTCTCCCTCACCCCTCCCCCTCTCTCTTTACTTTCTCTCTTTTGTCTCACACTCCACCTCATCACCCTCCCTCCCCTCCCCCTCTCTCCCCACCCCCTGTTATCTGTTTCTCCCCCTATCGATTCCTCTTCACACCCCTTTTCCCCATATCCATTCGTTTGGTTTATAATTTTTTCTAAACTTTCACTAATTATGCCGACGAGGAAGAATAAAATTGAGAGTGTAATGTATGAATCGTTCGCTGCGTTGTTTTGCATCTTTTGTGTGTGTTTTGTTTTTCTCTCCTTAATTTCAGATTCGGGAGTTTTGTTTCGTTTTATTTTCCATTGGTAGTGGAAAGTCAGCAAAACATGGTAAAAACGACATAAAATAATTTACAAAACGAAGGAGGCCAACAAAGATATATAAATGAAAGAAAGTGGTAGATAAAGAGAGAGATAAAAAAAAAGAAAGGAAGAGAGAGAGAGGAAAAGAAGCAGACACGTAAATCGTGGTAGTGTTGGTGGTGGTGGGGGGGGGGGTAAGGATGAGAGCTGGTAAGAGACGGTCATGGACGGAATGAATCGGAGTGATTGAGAAAATTAATGTCGGCTGGGCGAAAAGGGTGTCATTTTCAGCGTAAGATTGAGAGAGAGTAACCTTCCCTTTATGAATGGACGCTACATCATTTTGGCGCCTTCCCGACTGCCATTATTTCAATAAAGCAAGAAATAAACATCGAAACTATATACCAGATATCAATATGTTGGTATGCCTACTAGGTTGTGTGTATGTGTTGTGAATGTGTGTGTGCGTGTGTGCATGGGAGTACACGCAGATGCGCACCAGAGCGGGTGTGGGTGTGTAACTGTGTGTGTGCGTACGCTGTGTGTGTGTATAGGTGTACGTATCGGACGGGTATCATTTACAGCAGCCGTGATTAAAGCGAAGGACTTTGATTAATCAACTTCTTTTTACGAGTATGTGTTGAACATACTATCTACAGACTAATTCCAGTTTTGTCAGAAATGAATACATCAAGTTGACCAATAATTCATTCATATCTATGTTTGCTTCGCATGTTTTATTAAGTGGTTCCAGATTAGTTTGTTTTCTTCGTGATTTTAGGGGGGGGGGCATTTAACAGTCATTGCGTAGAGCTGGGGGTCCGACTGCGATTACGAAAAAATACAATAATAAGTTTATTTTTGCTTTCATTTGCTTGTCTTAGCAATAGAAGAAAAATTTTGTTTTGCTAGCTCCGTACGCTCGTGGAAGAAGTGCAAATCATAATTTCAAAGTAAGAAGTTTAATTCTTGGTTTGATAAGTACAGTTTTAGGTAACAACTTCTATGATCATTATGTTCATTTCCCCCTCACTGTGTTCTGACTGGGCTAAATGCTGACGATATAATGTCTATGTTATGTTCATTGCTGTTTTCTCGATTTTAGAAGTGCCTGAGTTTATTTTGCCAGTGAATTATGAAGCTCAACAGGACTTCCGGCTGTGACGCCGACCATGCGATGTCATGTGCACTTTCAACTTTCAAAAGTTTTCTTATACAATACAACAAAAAGAGTAAATGGAGTAAGATAGTTGCAATTACGGTTTTCAATATATATTAGCTTCCTTTTGATTTTTAATATCGCTAACTTTTTAATGACTGACGCATACATGCCTTTCAGAAAAAAAAAAAATCAAATTTCAAATGATGTCTATTGAATATATTATAGGAAAGGGATCATAGTAACACAGTAACTGTACTGTCACACAGGCGAAACTGACTCCAGGGGCCCGTAACACAAAGCTTTATAGCAGTGATCGTAGAACATTTTTCTACGATTGATTCCATTGACTACGATCTCCAACAATTGTGAAAATCAAAGGCACGATTAATCGCTTACATTTGTGTTACGAGACCCAGATCGACCCAAATATAACAATATTCAAATTGCATATCATCGGTTGGGTTTGGAGTCGGTTTCGTTGGTGTGACTGCGCACAGGGTCTTTGTGGTAGCACGCAATAACACCTCAAAGTTTTGATATTAAAAAAATTGATGAAAATATGATTCCAAACGAAGATGACAACGACACAATTTCATTGAATTTAATTAAGATGGCGATATCAGCTCTGAAGAAAATAAAATAATTATACAATATCAAGCAACCCCCAAACAAAAAAAGAAAAAAACAAGAAAAAAAACAAGGAAATAAATAAGTTATCGATATTGCTGTTGAATTAGTTGAAGGAAATAAGAAAGAGGAAACCATATTGGTGGGGTAACTTATATATTTCAAATGAATAATTATTTTGTAATTGTGAATCATCGAAATTGAATAAAAGAGGGAAAAAATAATACAAATGAATGATGCGGTATTACCTGACAGAATGACAATGTACAAAAAAATATAGAGAGTTCAATTTTTCTTTAGCAATGTATCATTTTTAATGGAAATATCAGATGTGTGAACTGAGTTTGTTTCCATTGACTTGACCAGGGACAGGTTTATCAATTATAACTGTATGAACGAATGAACAAGCAATGTGTCAGTGAAAATGGATGTGACATCTTAATTACATGTTAAATCCCCATGGCTCTTCTTGTGTCATATCATGGTCGGGAGAGGCGTGGATAGAACCGTGTTCATATTGGAATAGATAATGTGTTTTGATGGTGCTGCAACATATGGGGTTGTCATGCCGAGAGAGAAGAAGATAGGAAAGAGAGGGGAGTGGTAGACACGGAAAGAGAAGACATAAAGATGGAAATAAACAGAAAAAGCTCAGACATTCATATCTAACGTTGATAGACAATAGGCCAAGTAGTAAAGGAGAAGAAGAAGAAGCAGACGAAGAAGAGGAAGGAGAGGAAGAAGAATAAGAAGAAAAAGGGGAGAATAATAATAAAAATATTAATTATAATAATAAGATGATGATGGTGACGTTTACGAGGAGTACACGGAGAAGAAGACGCCGTCGACGGCTGAGAAGTAGAATAGCAGAACAAGACAAGAAAGAGAACTAAAAGGTGCAGTCCCATGTCTTCCGTTCAGACAACCAACGAAATCTATGACAAAGAACTACTTCTATCAAGTTCAGATGAATCATTATTTCATTTCATTTCCTTTCTAATGTGTTCAGAGATGTGCTTTGCACCTTCAGAGCAGTCTGGCCGAAAGTTTGGTCTGACCTATAATATAACCATGATAACTGTGAATTGCATGTTAACATCCATTTTCTTTTATAAAAAAATATCAAACGTTATTCAAGATATTAAGAAAGGGAAGTATGAACATGTCTGAATATCTTCCAGACGTAATGTTACAATCCTCAGAGATGCTAAGGCGACAAACCAATAGCCATCCCACCCGTGGAGATAATCCCTCGATGCCATATAGCTGTCACATCGAAAACGTTTGGACGATCGACCTACTTACATGCTACAGGGGCGCGTGAAATTAGCTCACGCTAATCCCCTAAACGGTCCTATATTAATCCCGATAGGGATAAATTATAAGCCGGTTCGATTTACAAATGTAATTGATATAAATGTCTTGCACTCTTTCAGTAATACTTCGGGGAAAATGCAATTTCACCTAACTGGAAACGGCAAATAAACAATGTGAGTGTTGCTTTTATATAAAAAACAAAAACAACTACAACGATTTTTTTTTCTACAGGAAGGGGGTGAGTACTGCATATCGAAGTTCAAATTTCTGAGAAATTACAATACGCTGTTTGACGAATCCCAAACAACACACGGTTGCGGATCTTGCTATTTGTAGTTATAACTGATTAATTCTAAAACAAAGAATACAGAAATATACAGTACGTCCCACAAAAAACGAAACCGAGATTTATCGATGATTTATCATAACTTAATCACAAATACAATAGACAAATGACCTACCATTGTAAAGCTTAGAATATCCTCTTTCATCTGAAATTACTTAGATTATTTCTCATTCACGCATGAGTGAGCAAAAACAATTTGAAGAGGGGATACCAAAAAGTCATTTGGCGGGCTGTATGTGGGTTTCAAAAAGAAAACCCCATTTTTGAAAAGTTCAATATCTGCTCTTTAATTTGATACCTCAATTACAGAAAATGGTCAAGAAATAAAAAAGTTCTGGTTATTTGAAATAAGGCTTGAGTTTCAATAATTTCATAAAATTAAGAGGTTCTACAGGCTAGTGTTCAAACTCACTTGACACTCCGTTTTGTTGACGATCAGCCATGCATTAAAGGGATAGTCCGGGCTGAAAGTATTTATAGCTTAATAAATTGAGTAGAATTCACTGAGCAAAATGCCAAAAATTTTATCAAAATCGGATAACAAATAACAAAGTTATTGAATATTAAAGTTTAGCAATATTTTGTGAAAACAGTCGTCATGAATATTCATAAGGTGGGCTGATGATGTCACATCCCCACTTGTTCTTTTGTATTTTATTATATGAAATTAGGTTTATTCAAATTTTTTCCTCCAAGAACTAGAAAAATTGGATTGACAACTGATTTAGTGCATTAGATATTTATTGCTGCAACTTATTCCATTATAAGGGAGACATATTATTCACACAAGTATGAAATAATGAAAAAAATATGATTTTATGTAATAACATAAGAAAACGGAAAGTGGAGATGTGACATCATCAGCCCACCTAATGAATATTCATGATGATTGTTTTCACAAAATATTGCTAAACTTTAAACTTTAATAACTTTGTTATTTGTTATCCGATTTTGATGAAATTTTTGGCATTTTGCTCAGTGAATTCTACTCTATGTATTAAGATATAAATATTTTCAACCCGGACCATCCCTTTAAGTCTTTTGTTAACCATGCGATAGCTTCTGTGGGAAACCGGTGAAAACACGTTTATTTAATGAAATTATAGAAATACAAGCATTGTTTCGAGGGACCATAACTTTTTTACTTCTTGACTATTTTTTGTGATTAAGGTATCAAATAAAAGAGCAGATATTGAACTTTTTAGGCATGTGATTTTCTTTTTTGAATTCAGATACCCCCCCCGCCAAATGAGTTTTTGGTATCCTTTCTTCAAATTGTTTTTGCTCACTCATGCGTGCATGGAGAATAATCTAAGTAATATCAAATGAAAGAGGAGATTCTAAGCTTTACATTGGTTGGTCATTTGTCTATTGTATTTGTGATTAAATTATGATAAATCATCGCTTAATCTCGGTTTCGTTTTTTCTTGGACGCACTGTATTGAAGAACCCCCTTAGTCCCCATATGAAATTATACAAGAAACAAAATTAATGACGGGTTACTCTGGTTACGTAATAGAGTATTATCTGGGTCCCGTAACACAACGATTAGTGATAAATCGCTAAATGAAATGGCCTATCAAGACAATCGTTGCATGCGCATTCGACTCAGCAGACTGAGTAGGAACCAATCAGAATTGTTCTTTCAAATTAACGATTAATCGCTAACCTTTGAGTTGCGGGCCCCAGGTAGCGCCTTTTGCCAAAGTGCAGTTTGTAAGTTCCAGTTGACACCAAATCTCTTTTTGCATGTCGTTATAATTTTCATTTCAACCTTTGAACCAATGGAGTTGAATTCTAAATTTAAGTCTAAAAAGTTGTTCATATAAGAGGATATTTTATTCTATTACCGAAGCCCTGTATTCTGAGTCCATACCATACATATATATACAGTACATAATGATGTAACTCCACGCCACACACTCGTTCGCCCTCAAAACCAAGTAAAGTACACGCCATCTGGCCGCACATTTACAAAAGCCATGGCTCTCTGAAACATTATCTTCGTGCATAAATTAGATGTTGCAAACCTGTCAGCCCCTAATTCATATCCCTTCGCGCCAAAGGCCTCCCCACTGCATCTCCAGTAATTTCTTTGAATCAGATCTCTCTGATTCTCGGGTGGCACTTGTCTGCTTTAATGGGGTAAGCCTCTCTAATTTGTACGTGGTAGGGTAATGGCCGACCATTGCGTTCTCCCACTTCAAAGAGCAATGTAACTTAGTCCAAAGGGATCTATAGACGTACAGCTTATTCAGGCTATCGGGTTAAGACTCATACACAGTCACATCAAAGGGATGGTCCGGGCTGGAAGTATTTATAGCTTAATAAATAGAGTAGAATTTACTGAGCAAAATGCCTGATAATTTCATCAAGATCGGATAACAAATAACAAAGTTATTGAATTTTAAAGTTTAGCAATATTTTGTGAAAACAGTCGTCATGAATATTCATTAGGTGGGCTGATGATGTCACATCCCCACTTGTTCTTTTGTATTTTATTATATGAAATTAGGTTTATTCAATTTTTTTTTCTCCAAGAACTAGAAAAATTGGATTGACAACTGATTTAGTGCATTAGATATTTATTGCTGCAACTTATTTCATTATAAGGGAGACATTATTATTCACACAAGTATGAAATAATGAAAAAAATATGATTATATGTAATAACATAAGAAATGGAAAGTGGAGACGTGACATCATCAGCCCACCTAATGAATATTCATGACGACTGAACTTTAAACTTCAATAACTTTATTATTTGTTATCCGATTTTGATGAAATTTTCGGCATTTTGCTCAGTGAATTCTACTCTATGTATTCAAATATACATATTTTCAGCCCGGACCATCCCTTTAAGAAATCGTCTCCACACCGATCAAAACTATTACGTTATACCCAATGACTTACTATCGGTCGGTTTGGAGATCGTTCAATTGGTGTGACTGTAGAACGGAGGTTGAATTATCTGGTGTACTGCTGTACCAACCTCTGCGCATGTCTTCAAGCGATACAGTATTATGTTCTTTATCCGATGGGATGCATGGGGTATTTTAAGTATGAAGTGAAATAAGAAGAATCTCACTTGTCGAGACATTTTGAAAATAGAATAATTCTTTCGTGTTTGATTTTATTCAATTTTCCTTATTGACTCTTATTTTAGGCAATGTAAAACTTTGCGTGATGAAATTTAACGTCACGGTGTTCTCATTTTGGTTATATCTATTACCACATTTTAGGAATTTAGCTTCTTTTATTAGCAATGTTGACGAGATAATTAGTTAGTGACAAAATTAATTGGGGTTATGTTGCTTTCTTCTCTAAAACATTATGGGGAAGTTTTGGTAGAAGATATCAAACCTTGAGCATTGTATCTGGGTGCCCTGAACTACACTCTAAAAATATTGGGTACAAAATGCTCCATGAAGGTAATTATGTGTCCGACCAACATTGGGCATTTCTTTTGGACATTTTCATTTATCCAGTGTGATGAAAATGTTGCCCATTCTAAAGAAATTCCTGCTTATTTTTCAACATTACTGGACAATAAGCTTCCCGCATTGGGTAAAATACTCCCCCAAATCGGTTGGACACATAATTTTACCCAATATTTTTACAGTGTAGGAAAACAATACATTTTTATTTAAACGGGTAATTTCTTACTTTCTCATTTAGGAAGCGCTGTGGTGTAGCGGTTCTGACTCTCGCCTTGTAATCAGAGGGTCGTGTGTTCGAATCCCACCATGGTCTAGCGTCCTTTGGCAAGGCGTCAATTCACAATTTGCCACTCTCCACCCAGGTGTTAAATGGGTACCCGGTAGGATGCGAAAGCCTATGTAGTATGCCTAGCAATTGAGTCTTGGAACTCTTGTTGGAATGCTCCCCAGGGAGTGGAGAAGGTGCATACATTGTATGCGGGCATGCAAGGATCCGATGACCGGGGTAATAATATATCTGTAAAGCGCTTAGAGACGTCGTTCCGATGTGTTAAGCGCTATATAAATGCGGAATATTATTATTATTATTATTTAGCTCACACGAACTTTCAGAATTTATGACGCATAAACCATTTTCCGCCTCCTAAAAAAGTTTACTCTTTATGCCTCTGGATTAAAGTGAACGCACCTTAAGATCAACTTCCTTAATACATTGACAATCCAATTCGAATTTTTTTATTTTTCGAACTTATGATTTTAATACACAATTGGCGATTGTCTAAAAAAAATGTTATTTTTGTTATAAACATATATTGTTCAGCTCTGATCAAGCAACTCTAAATGGTCGAACATGAATTTAGAATAAACCTTTCATCAATGTTTGAGCAACTTGCCAGGATCGAAAGCCACTCTAATTATTAGCTTACAAACAAAACAAACTACAAAAAAAAAACACAAAAACAAAACCATGGCCCAATTTTATATTGATAATAATAATAAACAAAACCCTGATAATTATATCACAACCTCAACATTTGGACGATCTATTTTGTTACCTCATAAATTATTGATTAATTTGGCGTTGGCAGTTCGCATTTATAACTACATATTATTGTATGACATATAAAACGCTGTATCTAAGACCATATGCTGATGATTTATTTCTTTGATAAAATAATAAGTCATCTATGTTAATGCTGCCATTTCGAAATGACATATTACAATTTCAAATACCACCTGGTGATGCATGCATCAGTTCCCAACCTTCTAACCTGATAATGACATGCATTTCGATTGCACTTTTTTAATGGTGGGGTGAAAGAATTAGGCCGTCATTTGGAAAGGGCAAGCTATGAATAAACATTATAATACAATGGGTGATATTTTGATAGCCATGGATTGATTAACAGTGGGATAACTTAAACCACACAGGCTATGGAGTGCCAGTTGTCAAGTCATTCACCAAGAAAACATTATTATAATCAACCTGCTAAAAGTTGTCTAAAAATTGTTGTGTCGTTAAATGAGAAATGACACATTCAATGATAGAATTTAGTTCACAACGTATAAAATTATAACAATGATAATAATAATAATAATAGTAATTATTATTATTATAGTTATTATAATAATAATAATTATTATTATTATCAGTATTGTATTTAATAAATATGCAACATAGCGCTTAATACAATATTTCTACGTTGTTGTATCTTGTTAGAATATGCATGTCATGAGTGATGGTGATTATGGCGTACCAGAGGAGGCGGGGGCATGATGACCAGCCGATGTATCTCCCGTCCCCCCCCCCCCCCAGAATCGCGATACTATTTTTTTCGGTTACAATTTGGACATTTTCTAGCCAAAAAAAAAAAAAATCTCATTTTTTTGTAAAATAATTTTCGAAACAGAATACACTGTAGGTCAATTTTTTCCGGACATCCAACTGACTTTAGTTATCGGATAACAACCTTATGTTTAAATGATGCGTTAATCTGCATTTACCACTTTCTATCCGGGTGTATCAACTGGGTAATACTTGTAAGAAGGAATTAATTGAATGAGTGCAGTAGTATATACAGCACTTTGAAATATATGGAACGCTACATAAATGTTACATCTTATTAATTGTTATTATAACCCCATGGTAAAATCAATTCACAATGAACAAAAGACATCAGAGATAATCTTATTTTTTTCGTAAAAATTGTATTTGCTGAAATAAAAACAATTACCTTTTTTCCATCGTTGTTAACAACTGACATGAAGTATGACATTTAAACAAGAAAAGAAAAACCCAACAAAATTATATATACTTCTACTTGGTATTGCACCAACTAAAACAAAAAAGAATAATCGAACTAAGTTACCGGCGGAAGCATTTTAATGAAAATGTGACAGTGTATCTCACGTCCAGAATATAATTTTGTATTATTGCACTAACTCGAACAGTTCCTTTGCACAACGATATTGCTTTTTTTTGCTATACGCTACTCGACTCCAGAGGGCGTGAGAATAACATTAACTCAACTTTAAATACCCCAAAGTATAGATATATAGATAAACTGCTGTCAGTCACATATAAATGTTTGATGATTTATTTGTCGATTAACAATATATGAAGATCCTAAATTTTTGATTAACCATGAAACACCAATAAAAATAAGAAATTATTTTAACAACAACAACAACCACCATAGACAAAATAAATGGGCGATAATTTTCATTAAAATCGTGCGACATTTTTTTCGGATCTATTGGTTATGTTCCAGTTCACATAACAGATTTTAGAATAAGAATAATAGATGATCAACATTCATCAAAATGGTATTATTGAATTATTGAACATGCAATTATTTTTTTCAACGCTCCAAACATTTTATTCTTCCCTTTATCTACTAAGCGATTGCAATTAGCTGGCTATCACTTTACTCTAAGGGAGGTCGCAGTTCTATGATCTATAAATCGAATTGACTTTTAATGATTTCTTTCACTTGTATATTTCTTCTAAAATGCTTATACGTGTAATGAAAACAAAGCATCATAGGTCTAATGAGGGCAACTTTTAAACGGGAACGGATCCAGAAATGCAAAAAAGAAAAAAAAATGATGTTAAAGATATGTATGATATGATACCCTCCCAATTGACTAAACTACCAACGACAGGGGCCGCAGAACGATTTTGAAAGGGGGGGGGGGCTGACCTTGAAAAAAAATCATAATCAGATAGTCATTTTTACGTTCTTACGTTTTTGTACACAATTTTGGAGAGGGGGGGGGGGGGTTCTATGGCTCCTGATTAATAATTTTGCCATATGTCTTAGACAGCAATGTTTCGCCAGGCATATAGATAGGGCTAGTTACACATGTTAGAAATATCACTTAAAAAAATAAGTAAAATGTGTGTTTTTTATCTTTATCCAATATGATACGGATTGGGTGTCCATTCCAGTGGGGGAAATCCAGGTGAATGTTTTAAGAGATTATAATCACATTTGGCATATTTTTTTCTTCTAAATCTGTTAAACGATCTTTAATGCCATATACATTTGATTTGGAAAAAACAGATTCAGAGGTTCAAGGTTTGTGCCCCCGGTCATGTCCTTCGGATAGAGAGGTTTAAGGTTTGTCCAAAGATATGAATCACCAAGTATGATTGACACTCGATTGCCCAGTAATTGTAGAAACTGACTCTAACCAAACACATTTAACAACAATTTGAGCTCTTTTGACTGGGGTTTTGATAGCGGGCGACAGAGGAGCAAGTAGGGTGTATAATTGGACGTACGCAAGACGCGAGAGACGCATGCACGTAGTCTCTTTATATTGTTTTACGGAAAAGAAGAGGTACGATCATATTAGCTAGTACTTACTTGCATTAAATTTTAACAGAAAAAAATGAAACATTTATTTACTTTTGAATTAACATAAATGGTTAACAAAGGTTTTATTATCAAACACAATAAAACCATGGCTGCAATGAAAACAAGAATTCAATGAAAGTATGGAAACAAAATTGAATATAATACCAATTAAGGAGAGAAATTGTCATGGTTTAGCTCACTTCGCTATACGTATCAACGTGAGTACTTATTTCTACTCTCATACAAATATGAGGCAATAAATCTGAGTATTACATTAAACAGTATATCTATGACTATATTCGATAATTAACTACAATTAGAAGCACAGGCTATTATTAAAGATTCCAGCGCCGTCTGTTTGTAAAAGTTATCCATTCTTCTCCCTGATTCTTATAATAGTTGTAAATGAAGCAATATCATATAAGTTCTTGAAATAAATCTCATCTCCATAATTATTTCGTCATATCACACAAAACAGCAGTCAGCATTAGTAAATATATACAACGTCAAAATAATTTTTAACACAAGGATGTACTGCCAGCGTACAGTACCGAATGTTTATCCACGCTGTCATGCAAAAGTTCGAATCATTCAATTCAAATAGGTCGACAGTGACGTCAAAAACAGTAAACAGACTCGCGCGGGAACATCCTCAAAGAGGTTATCAACGTAAGAGGGAGCCCTCGCTCTGTCTCGCGGAGATCGACAAGTAAATATATGTTTGATTTTTTTTAAATTGATACCAAATGGTTTACCTGAGCATTCATATTTAAATCAAGTCGACCTTGCCGGTAGTCACAAGTGATTACCATTAAAACAGTGTGGATAAATAACATCGATAACTTGCATATATCCCAACAACATATACTTTTTTTTCTTATATACAATTTTGATCTGAAGCATATACTTTGCAAATACAATCGTATTATTGTTCATAATGAATGATGCATATACAAAGAACAAATCATTTCATTCCAAAAACTACTTGAAATTTAAAAAGTTTTTCTTTTCCTTCAAAATGCACTTATTTTTGTTACAAATACAAATATACAATATCTATATTGATCTATTTTGTAATAAACTGTTACTCTCTCTCTCTCTAAAATCAAACGTCGGACAACGAACAAAATAATGTTTCAATCGCACATCACATTGTTAACGTACAAAGGCTAGTTATAAAACAACAACCAAAAGAAATTTTAAAATATCTGTTACATTACCCTACATCCACATAAATCCATTAATGTACATGTATAAAGCATTCAAGTCAATAGGGCCTATTGTATTGTTCTGTGGTTAATGTGGAGAGGTATTTGTATGCGAAATACAATTTTTGGGGGAATAGGTATTAGGTTTTTAGGAAAAGTTTTTTTTTCAATAGACAGTACGTGCAAGGATTATGTAAGTCTTAATTTATGAACAGAAAATAGCTTAAGTATGTAAGAAATTATATCTTTTTACCATTCAAAGGTCAGAAATAATTTTATTTTTTTAGATATCGATTTGAATTTTTAATTTTGTTTTTCACGCTATTTATATTA